>NC_072736.1:123341264-123569148 GCF_026930045.1 Uloborus diversus
CAGTGGGGCACGTTGTTCGAGTCCCAATTATTTTAATAATATTAATATTTTTATTTTATTTTCTGACCAACAAATAGCTCCTATGGTCCTACAAATCCTATCACGAAATCACATGGCACAGTTATATTGAACAAATTTTTTTCCAGAAAGTGTTATTTCAGCAGTCCTGAGTAATTTTCAGAAAACTATAAATTAATTTCTTTAATGGTTTTGGTCAAGATTGAGGAGAAAAAAAATTAAACTCCTGTCTTAAACTTTTACGTGAATGCTACTACCTCATCAAAGAGCTTACTTGTGCTTGTGATTGAAAAAATGTCAGTGCATACTGTAGAAACTATTTATAAACTGTTCTTGTTTGGCTTTAACATATAAATTTAAGTGAAGTAAAAATATAGAGAATGCAATATAACTGATGCTCAAATTTAGATTCTTTAAAATAAAGCCACATTTTTCAGAAAATTCATTTATCTATACCAGATATTTCAGCTGGCCACATGAATCAGTTTTGAAAGCCGTATATTGGGCACCATTGTCTTAGAGCATTTGAATTCCCCTTTATTTCAATGTTCTATTTCCTGAAAAAAGTATTGATTTTCTAAAGCCTTTAACAAATTAAGATAATCTCTGATAAATTGAATATTTGTTTATTTATACATTTATTTTTATGAGTGGTTGAAATGAACTCGGATGCAATTGAATTACCTTTTGAGTGGGTGAGGCAAAATCACGAACATGTAATAAATGAATATAAATAATGAAAGAAACATTACTTTTAAAGTGGATGCATTATAATAATAATAATAATATAAGAGAAATAAACAACTCTTATTTAAGGAAGTAGTTACTAAACACTTTATTTTGCATTGATTGAAAACATCGGATAAATATCAAAATATCCAATATATATCAAAATATCGGATATTTTCGAACCCTGATCTTTACGGATAATCTCAAAAACCCATTATGACAGCCTTTATTTTAAAATGCCACACTAGTTAAAATTTAACTCCACATTAATCGAGATAGATTATTTAAAAATCATTTTTCCACCAAATATTGAAATTTTTACGAACTTGATGTGGGGTGAGAGCTTCATGTACTTTATTTTTCTGCTGATCTAGAAGAGTAGACTAAAGTTTGATTCCAAGAAACATGTTGTGTCATAATGACACACGATAGACGTGAAACATTTTAACTATTCATCAAACACTTTTGAACAGATTGTATTTCTTATTCATATTTTTACAAAAAATTATATACATGTGTCCACTGATAATGATCATCTCCTTCCTTCTTAAGAAGAGAAATGATCTGTTTACGATACTTAAAGTAAGTAATTACAAATGTACATATTGATCTCTGCGCTGCCTGAACGCAGTACATGCAACCATACAAAATGAGAAAGGAAGCGAGAAGAGTGTAATGCCTCACTTTTCTCCAATACCTGAAGGCAAGCAAGCCATTGCTTTCCTTCTAACCGACATTGCTTATCCCCACCACTTTTCGTCACACAAAAAGGTTGGATCATAACTTCAAAGCCCTCGCATAAAAAGTTTCACTTAAAAAATCTTTTATTCAGCATTTTATCATAAAAGTATTGATATTTCAACCCGCAAAATTTTAAATGTACCTAATTTCTGACAAACAAGAGCTGTTGCTGGAAGGATTTTTACAATCTCAAAAACCCTTGATAACGGTCCTGATCTCAAAGGTAATTCAACACTCGTTAAAACTTAATTATGTATCAATCATGGCCATAACTATTTAAAAATCATTTTCTCAATAAAAATAGAAATTTTTACTAACCTGAAGCGGGGTATAAAACCTGATGATAATAACCTGAAGCATGTACTTTATTCTTCAAGTGATAAAGAAAGAGTAGCATGTAAAGGAAATAACTAGGCAACCTAAAAATTAGTAAACCCTAATTAGAGCACAATAAAAAGTACCAACACACTACTTGAAACGAACTTAGAACATCTCAGTTTTCTGTTTATGATGGAACACACAGCGAGTGACATGCTTGTTGAATAAAAAAGAGTAAATTACCAAAATAACCAAAACTGCCAACAATTCATTAAATTTTTAATAAAATAGTACATTTTAAATTGGCTCGCTCAACCTAAAAAATCGATAAAAACTGCCGTGTGTCAAGCAAGTGTTCTACTTCATATCCACTTCAAACGCTTTGGCAATTTTTTACAATTTTTAACTAATAAATATTTGGCAGAAAATCATAACAAATCGTTTTTCCTTAAATCTAAACGTTATTAAAAGATACTGCCAGCAAGCATTGAAAGTTCTATAATTTATAAGCATTTTACTTCTTCTGCATCTCCTTTCAAAAAACAAAAATTTGACATTGTAAATACTTACGTTGCATAAAGAGAAGATTTAACTTGGAGTTTTATAGCTTGAAGGAATATTAAAAACGATACATAAGTCAATTTTTGTCAATGATCAGGAAAAATAAAAACCCTAACATTAAAACATAAGTTAAAATGGGTTTTAATATCAAGTCACATTTATTTTTAAAAAAAATTTCTGCAACATACAGCATTTATAATACAAATCACAAGTTAAGACATCCTCACGTACATCCATAGCGTACATCACAAGTGTATGTTTTGTTTACTTCCACTCGTCGCCAAGCACGAAATTGATCGCGCCAAACCGAATACAGAGATCTATCGTTAAAAAAATTTAATTTACACAATTTAAACTTTTGCCTTGTCTTAAAGTGTTGTTTTTCAATAACATTGTGATTGGATTAAATGATTTAACAGGAAAACTAACAATAAAAGACCCAAATAAAGTGTCAGAAGGGAATTTTAGCACACCGGAACACATGTTCTTGATATAATTACGCGATAGTTAAAGAAATAGGAATGGACTCACTCAAGTAAAGCTACATACGTATAATTTGAACATTGTAGAACAGTAATATGAGCATTAAAATCTTGGACTCACCTTTAATTTATCAGATTCTGGGTTTTCCCACAGCACTGTCATACGCTCCATGTTAATCCTACGGGAGAAGAAGAAACCTTGCCTCAGGCGGTCTTCGACCAATAGGAAAATGATACCGCGTTGTCGCAACTCTGAAAACTACGTTTTCATATAGGGACTCTAGTTGCTACCAAGTCGACCGCCAGAAAACAACCGCAGCGTTTCCGAACGCGGTTAAGTGACGTCACCGGTTCCACCGCAAGCGTTTCCGAACGCTTACGGTTGCACCGAGGCGACCGATCCGCGTTTCCGAATGCACCCTGAGCTATATAACTAACTTCCATACTATCTTTTTTTTTTTAATCAAACGCTCTCGTTCCACACAGCGTAACTAGAGTCCCTAAGCGTAACCAAGAATGTTGCAAAATAGCATTTTTGCATTTATAATTAGATTTTCCGCTGAGAGTTCTGGCTTCAAGCAGATTGAAACCGCATATTGAACTTAGAGTCCCTATATGAGAACGTAGTTTTCATTGAAGTCATATATTGCGAACCGCAATGCAGTCTTGAGAATACGAATATCACGCGGATCCAAGCAGAGGGGGAACGTTAGAATCATACCCCCTCCCTTAAATAGATCAAGCATTACCCAATCGAACCTTTTAAATCCATAGTTGTAACAAAAATTTCAAAAATAGTTGAAATCCCCTTTTTTGAGCAAAAATTTTCCCTCATAATGCATAAAAAGTATAACAATAAGGGAAACAATAAGGCTGCGTTCGGAAACGATCCACCGGTTACACCGCGTGGTTAGTCCGGTGTGGTTATGACGTATTTGGAATTTCTCTAGGAATTCCGGTAGAACAGCTGTGTTTCCGAACGCTCGTGGTTAAACCGCGGTAGTTCTAGTTCAGCAGCAAACGACACTCCAATCAAAGCGTAACTTTCATAATAGGCAAGTCACGTGCGTTACGATCAAAACATGAAACACGACCGGATTGGCCAACACAGACTTTGTGACGTTTGTGATCTCGCTAACCGCTTCCAGACAGCGGTGCCACAGGTTGCTACCAAGTCGACCGCCAGAAAACAACCGCAGCGTTTCCGAACGCGGTTAAGTGACGTCACCGGTTCCACCGCAAGCGTTTCCGAACGCTTACGGTTGCACCGAGGCGACCGATCCGCGTTTCCGAATGCACCCTAAGAGTGGGCCATGGTCCGGTCTAGGAAGATGGGTGCCGAGCATTTTGGGCGCCGGGAACGTTGGGCGCCGGGAACTTTGAGCGCCGAGAACATTGGGCGCCGAGCACATTGTGCTCAGTGTTCTGCGCGCCCAAAGTTCCCGGTGCCCAATCTTCGTCGCCAAATCTTCCCATTTCGGAGTTTAAGGGTGTGGCTTTGCTCCCCTGGTTTTGGGGGAGGGGGAAGGATTTTACTATAATAAATTTTGTTTGAAACTTTTCTATACATTTAAAATAAATTTAAAATAATGTTTTAAGAAAATAAAAAAGAAATCGATTCATTTTAAGCGAAGGACAAATTGCAGTCAGTGTCAGACTGGCCCTGCGCGCCATTGGCCCGCGGGCCGGTGCATGGGCTGGCACCTGTTCGTCCTGATCGCCCTCCCTCCTGTGTGCCCTCGAACATGTGCTCCTTCAAGCCTGTGCCTCTTCGTTATTTACTATCTTATATATCTAATATATACGAGAAAGTATTGGATAAGTGCAAATTTTTGAATTTTGACGTATTCGAACGTTTTGAGTTATGCTGAGTAAATAAATTAATCTATATAAACAAAACAAAGAATATGTGTATACTAGCTGCGTGCCCGACGTTGCACGGGCTACCTAAAAAATGTAAGAGCAGTCCAGTTGATGCTTTTGTAGTACACTGACACTAGTTTCTAACGCGTTAAGGAATAAACAAATGCGCGTAAAGCAAGGTTTGCAAAACACCAGTAAAACATATTTTTGCCAAAACACCTCATCAACGTTAATAATCGTTATCAATGATACAAGTTATGAGTACATTTTCAGTCAGCACAAAAGTGGAAAATATATGCATTATCAACTATAATCTTTACTCACGTTAAACTGAATTACATCTGATAGACTATATCGGAAATATTTATGCACAATAACAATCCGCTTTTTACATAAAATAGTCTACTACCCGGCGTTGCCCGGGTGTTTATTAATGCAACATACCACTCAGATAAATATTTGGATGGATTCTATCCACATGGTCGTACAAGAATTACATCAATCCGTTTTCCAGGTACAAACCCTCAAAGAACTCAAATAACTTGTAAATCACTCATTTACTTTACGACGTGCACGGTCCACCTCGAAAATAAAAGTTATGTCACGTGACGCGAGTTCAACACTCAGGCTTGAACCAAAAAAAAAAAAAGTCAGTGAAATTTTGTGGCAGATTGCGGAAAACCCCCATAAAGTAAATATTTTAAATCCCCTGATTACAGGAAAAGCCTCAAAACAAAAACAAGAATTTTACCTGTTCATATTCGAGAAAAAAAATGGCAACAGATCTTTCATCTCAATGATTTTCTTCACGCTCACATACATTTTAATAAAAGCATTGTTGCGGAAAGTTGAGTTGAAGCACTGAATAATAATTTGAATGGAGGAAAGCCTTCGAAAAATATTTATTTGACTTTGAAATCTAAGAGTCATAATTAAAAGTTTTTAATTGATATCTCCGCTAATTATTATCGGAGGATTATGTTAAATAGCCAAACATGAAGACGGGAGGATGACGAATCCATCGATACCTGGTTCGATGGTCAGTTCACTGTCGTTCGGGAGAAGAAGCTTGGACATAGATAGATAGATAGATAGATAGATAGATACTCAGATTTTATATGTATAAGATAGTATATGTGTATGTATATATCTGTGTATGTTCTCTATACAAATCCGCAGTTTACGTCGGATCTTCGACCAAATTTGGCAGGGAGGTACTTGGGCACCCGAGAAAGAAAGTAGGGAGGGGGGGGAGTTAGAACGCCAAAAAAAGGACTGAACTGTTCGGATTTTAATTTTAGAGCCCGAAAATGGCATTAAATGGTTCTTTCTACCCAAAATAACTACCCAATCAACCCAAATTTCTTTGATTCAGGTCCCATTCGAAAGTCCGCGAAAAACACCAATAGAGTTCCTTCATTTCCTTCGAGTTTCAAAAAAAAAACTGCAAAATCACCGGAAAAAAAATTAAAAAGCACTGCGAAGCGTAATGGAACAGAAATTTTAAATCGGAAAATTATCGATTGTGCAATCTCATTTAAATTAGCGTGCAGAAGGTTGCAATCAATTTATTCTTTGGAAATTTAAAAGCTTGAAATACAATTGTGTTGGGCATTATTTTTTTATTTCTTAGGTAGGCAAAAAATACTTTCATTATCAATTTAAGCGAGAAAAGTAAAACACGCGAAATTTTCGCCCGAGTAATAAGAGTCCTTTTCCCCTTTCTCACCACCCAACATGGCCGCCGCTCTCCCGCAGTTACTTCAAACGCGACTTCTTTTTCATAACTGACGACTTGGACTTGTGGAAGGACTTGCTTTTGTTCTCGTAGACCCTAAGGACTTAAAGGGGTACGGTCGTTTTCCCACGAAAGCTAGTCCCCTCCCTAACATCATTGAAATTCTTTAAGAATTACGTTTTTAGAGTTTCAATTTCGAAAACTTGCTGGTCCTCTAAAAGTTACTCATAAATCATGGATCGTCTAATTCGCAATTTTAATAGTTAAATTTTGAAAAAAAATTGTCAGTAGATCCCAGAACGCGTTAACACCTAATCCTACCAAAGATAGTCTTCTGGAATGCGTTTTAAGTTTGCAAATTATAAAATTTTCCTGGGATGGCCGTTTTAATGTATCTTTCCTAACATCCCCAAAGATCGTCTAAGACAGAGTCTAGAGCTACAATTTCAAACAATTTCTTTCAAAGCGCTCCAAACTTTTCCCCCTCTACCATTACCAAAGATAATTAAAATGCATTTTTAAGACTGAAAATTAGAAATTTTCCCGGTGTGGGGCTTCGAATTTCTCCTCCCCGTAACATCACGAAAATATCATATTAAATTGCGTTTTTAGACCCACAATTGCGAAAAAAAAAAAACGTCGGAGAACCCTTGAACCACACTCTTATTAGAGATATTTTTTTACGTTTCTAAGGTTTCAATATCAAAAAAAGGGCCTGGGAGGGGGGGGGGGAGCTTAATATTACGAAAGACAGTTAGAACGCATTTCTAAAATTACAAAATGAGAAATGTTTCCAAATCTCTCCTCCCTCTAAAACATCATCAAAGATCGTTTAAAACTGTTCTTAGAACTACAATTTCGAAAAAATAGACTGGGGGAGCACCACAGAATCCCTTCTCCCTTAACATTACCACTTATCGTCTAAAATACGTTTTTAAGACGACAAATTCAAAAATTTTCAAAAAAAAAAAAAACCAGAACTCCCTAATTTCGGAGTTAATACAGTAAAACCTGTAAAGTTGACCACCTTTGTAAGTTGACCACCTGTCTATGTTGACCGCTTTTGTCAGGAACGGAATTAGTCCTATCTTATATAATGAAGGAAAACCTCTGTAACTTGACCACCTCTATCATTGACCCTCATCTTGACCACCTGTCTATCTTGACCACTAATGAACACCAAATTTGGATTGGAGTATTGTAAAAAACCCTTTGTAAATTGACCACTTGGTTTATTTTTTAAAATTTTATTTAGCAAATTATTTTATTATTATTATTATTATTATTTTAAACTTTCCAAGAATATTTCTGATGCCAGACCAGCATTTTACCAACTAAATGAAACAGCAGCATAACTAAACCTCCTTTTGAGTTTAACCACATGGGAAAACCACTAAGAACCCTTTTATTCTCCAAACTTGTTTTTCTTCTGTTGTTAAGCGAAAAATTTGTAATTTTTGATTAGCTATAAATTTTTAGGAACTATTAATATAAAATGAGTAACGATTCATAAACAATAGGGCTTTTTTTTTTAATCAATTTACTGAAATTTTAAATTTGCACACATTATACGTCATTCTGGGAAAATAATCTCTAAAAATATTTGAATGACATCTTAAACTATTGTTTCAAAGTAATGCTAAACAATGAAAGTGAGTTAAACAGAAAGAGTAGGTGTCAATTGCAAGAATTACAAAAAAAAAAAAAAAAAAAACGTTACCCCCTTTATAAGTTGACCACCTGTCTAAGTTGACCACCAAAGTACTGCACCGCAAGTGGTCAACTTACACAGGTTTCACTGTATTATACTTACAGTTAGGTACATATCGGCTTTCTCTTAAACCAGAAATCGTATACAGTCCCCTCAGAACAACAGTTAGGCATCTAATTAGGAAAAACTAAGATATCCTGTCCTTTGCTTTGATGCGACGATATATGCACACGTTTTTTAAGAAAAGAGGAAAATTATTGGGAAGGTCACGGTCTTTATTTTAAACTTGTGTCACCTAGTGAAAATTCCTTAAAAAATGCTCTCTGTGGTAGCCAGCTTGTCTTTGACGCAATGCACCCCTCTGAATAATGTAGAGCAGCTCCCCTTCCTCCAAAAACAAAATTTCCAAAAAGAGAAAAAAAAAAAAAAACCCGTAAAAATTTCAATGGCGCAGTCTACACCCCGATCACCCCTCCTCTTCCTCCTTCTAAGTTTTTCTTCATGGAAACTGTAGATATACAAGAACAATTTTGGTGCCAAAGATGTTGCTCATTTGAAAATTCAAGCATAAATACACTATTAAAAGAAGAAGAAAAAGAAAGTAAAAATAAATCATTAATGAAATTTAAAAGTATTAAAGTACTGCGTTTTTAAAATAATGTAAGAAGTATAACATAATTTCTCCAAGCTTCATTTTGATTTAAAGCCATATACAGTTTCGTTTCAGAATTTCTTGAGCTTTTAATAGCTAATAAAAAAAAAGTGAGCATTGAAAGGAAAAATATGGGGCGCATGCAACAGACAATAGTAGCACTTGTAATTTGCCGTGTTATATTTTATCGCTCTGCAAATAGTATAAACTGGGATGAAAGCTTTTTCATTGATGTAACCTTTACATATATTGTGCATGCGTGGATGTCGTATCGGGGGATCGCACTCGGTCTGCAAAATGCTAAAGCGCCTATCATCATTAAAGATGATTTGCAGCAACAAATTTAGGACTTCGATTTTTAAACTCTTCCAGGAGTTGGCCCCCGCCCCCGCTTTTAGGACTTTCGTTTGTGAAAATTCTGAAGGTCCGAAAACCTCTTCCTCCTATACCCCTAATATATCACCATCAAAGGCTATTGGGCGGTAATTTACTGAATACATCAAAGATAGTTTAAAATTTTGTATTCAGGGCTTCGAATCTGAAAACCATTATGGGAAGAGCCCACGAGCACCCTAATAATGTCATTGAACATCATCTGAAAATGCGTTTCTCGAAATTCAATTTCGAAAAATTGCAGAACATGGGCTTCAACCTCTCCACCCACTAATTTTACCAAAGATCATTTAAAACTGCATTTTAACAATTAGTTCGGAATTTATGGGGGAGCGTCGCCCCCCCCTTCTTTAACATAATTAAAAATGTTCTTGAATTTCTTTCTATATGGGTTTGAATTTCAAATAATTATTGAAGCTCCCGAAAACTAGAGTCCCTATATGAAAACGTAGTTTTCAGAGTTGCGACAACAGCTACGCTCGGAAAGCACAACCGGTTTCAAGGGGAAGATAGGGTTGCCGCCGAGCTGCAAGATTGGCTCCTTGTTCGCTTTCGAGTTTCCTTTAAAAAAATAGTCACGAGCGGGAGCGGGAAGAGTGGGTGAAACGGGTTCTGAAGGATGTAAGCACGCTGATTCGAAAATGCATGTTGTCAAAAAAATGAAACGATCGATTTAAATTCAAACATTAAAAAAAGACAAAATGGCCCTGTTTTAGCAGAATTAAAAGCAGATTTTTTCTTAAACCTTATTCTCTTTAATACTATTAATTTCAATTTAATAAAAAGATTCCGAGACAACGAAAATTATATTAGTTTCAATTGATTCAAAATGAATGAAGGAATAAAAACTGATTAAGAAAATGAAAATAAATAAATTGGCAACAAATAACGAACATAAAAAATTGCTTGTTTTTGCTACCTTAAATTAAGCTTTATAAAGATTTTTGAACTTAGAAATATTTCTTATACTAGGGGGCTATCGCCCCCTGCTCGCTATCGCTCGCCAACCCCCGGAACTGCTTACGCAGTTCCCTGTGGATCGCTTCGCGATCCATGCTCGCTTCGCTCGCTCGCTGTATGCCAATACATTAGCCTAGCTAAAATTTTCCGTAAAAATTAAAGTTGGTAATTGCATTTAGGTCACCATCCATTTAACCAATATGAAAATTACGTTCATAATGTTAATTTGTCTGCTTTAGCCAGATTTTCGACAGTTTAACTTTGCTGTATGTAAGATGACTGCCTTGGCAATGTGCACAACTTTACCATTATAGATACAAAAGTGTCTGTCATTGCTTTGGAGAGATTGCACTTGTACCTGTTGGTCCGCGGAAGGTATTTTATTTCCCTTCTACCACCCATTGGAAAACCAATGAAGGCATTCCCCTATCCGCCACCTGGGGACGCGCCCTCTAGGGGTTACAGGCTCCCCCGAGGGATGTATTTACATTATTTACACTCTTATATATTTACATATTTACACTCTTATATATTCTAATCTGAGAAAACTTCCTCATATACACAATTAAAAATGTCCCGTTTGGGAGCCACAACTGACACTGCTTCAAAAGATCTTGTTCTTGATAATGCCACATAGAGCTGGCCATGACTAAAAACAGGCTCAGAGAGCACCAAACATATTTTCTCAAACGTTTGTCCTTCTTGTTGTTATTCTGAATCCTTGCCACGTCACGAACAAAAAATGGTTTAACTAAAAACGCGAAAACTCGCCAAGGCTACTTTGCTTGCACAATACTAAAACTACTATAACCCTAAACAAATTTGGCGAAACCTTTCAGCTGAGAATAAAAGGAATAAAGTAAATTCTTTCTCGGTTATTCATTTTGAACTGAACTGTCGTACTGAAGCAGAGAATAGACGACGCTCAAAGCGCCTACGCGTTCAAAACAACATTGCCGATGAACATGATTGTGGAGCAATGTGTGAAGAATGCGAATTTTGTGGTGCTCTTTATTGGCAGAAAGAGCGTAATACTGCAAATAAATATACTAAATGTTGCCATGACGGAAAGGTGCGGTTACCGGCATTGTGTGACGCACCTGATCTGTTGAAGGAACTGCTGACTGAAAATTCCCCAGCCGCTAAAAATTATCGGCAGCGAATCAGAGAATACAACTCTGGAAATGGCTCGTCTTAAATTGGATTCAAGAACGGTTTCCTGCCTTCTTTGAGCTTTTCTTTGCTGATTAAGGTTGAAATGGGCCACAGCCCGACTCAAACTCATCTCAAAAAAAAAAAAAGTTCGTTGAGTATTCTGTGATTCAAGATTTCAAAACAACGTAGAAGTTTGTTTACATGATTTATCGGCGAAGTGTTGCCAACAGAGGTTTAGAAATTCACCCCTTCATTTGCCGGCACGTAAGAGAATTATATATATAGATTGATATCAAAAGCATTACTTTTTTTTTCTATAAAGGGAAAAAAATACAATTTTCTGATTTAAATGGAACAAAGTTTAGCATTAGCTTAAAAAATCCGAAGGGAAATATATGCCTGGGATGGTCACCTACGGGGGGGGGGGGGGGTGCTGTTAGGGGTGTGGCACCCATGTATATGCAAAGGAAAGTTTGAAAGAGTAATACTACTAGACATATGTAGAAAGCTTAAAACAAGGTACCCTATCCAGGCCTGGATCTATACATCTTGGGCCTCCCTGCAACAAAATCTGTATGGCCCCTCCCCAGAGGTGATCAGTGTTTGTTTGTAATGTTAAATAAGTCTAAGTGCTAGGTTTTTTCCAATTTGTTTTTCTTCAATTTCATAGGCTGTTGGACCCCTTAAGACGTGGGCCACCCCACACTGCGGGGATCCTATCTCGCTCCCCCCCCCCCCACACCAAAAAAGAGATTAAGAACCTCTGAATATTTCAATGGTTTAGTGGGCACACCTAGTTAAAAGATTAATTTGTATAAAGTTGAAAACTGAAATTATATTAATTAAATAGATGCAGGTAGAAATATTCAGAAATAAATTGGGAAGCTAAGGGGGGGGGGGGGGGACATGTATTTTGACACATTATATTTTTTCGACATTCGTATATTTATTATTACAAAATGTTTAAAAATTCTCACTTCAAAGTGTCGTTTCCCATAACTGTTAACAAAACATTAGTTTAATTAAAAACTTCAGTCACTAATGGGCTAATCTTCAAAAAGTGCAACTTTGCTGTCACATGCCTTTTACAGTTAAAACTAAGGAATAATTTATTATTTTTTAATTACAGCAAAAATATATCCATTTAAATCTGCCAACAGTTTTTTTTTTTGTAATAATTTTTATTTATTTATTTTTTGGGGGGGAGGGGGTCGTAGCATGTGAATTCTCACCTCCATGTATTAGAATTTAATTGATTCAAAATAAATGAAGAGATAAAAAAAGGTAAGAAAATGAAAATAAATAAATGAATGACAGATAATGCACATTAGAAATTGCTTGTTTTTGTTTCGGAAAGGCAAGCGTTATAAAGAGTTTTAAATCTAAAAATATTTCCTGTAACCATCTAAAAAGCAATATTACTAATAAAAATGGTTTTTTATTAAAAAAAATTGCATGTTTAAGTTTACCCTGTACAATTTTCTGATTTAAATGTGATTAAGTTAAACATTAAATTAAAAATTTGAAAGATAAATATGCAAAGGAAAATTTGAAAGTTCAATACTAGAAATATAGTTAGATGGTAAAAACGAGGCAACCCCCCCCCCCACAAAAAAAAGAAAGAAAGAATACCAAGAACCTCTTAATATTTTAGTGGTTCAGTAGGCACTCTTGGTTAAAATATTAATTTGAATAAAGTTGAAAATTATTACTTTAATTTGATGTAGATAGAAATATCAGAAATAAATTGAGGAGTTGAGGGGGTGTAATTTGAAACATTACTTATTTTCGACTCATATGAATAAGAAACAAATGTATCTATTGTTATTTATTTATTTCTCTGCATCACATCATGCATCTATTACTTACATTTTGAACAATATTTTCAAATCAAAACAATATTATAAAGAAAAGAAAATAGACACTTTCTTAATGAAACAAAGAAAAAAATCATTCCCAGCACCAGTCGAGGACTTGTACTTATTTTCAATGTTCGTGGAAAAGCAATGTTTACATTTAATTTTGACAGAGATTTTAAAAGCATGAAGAAAATTCATTCATTCCATACTAACAGTTCAGGTCATTACCACATAAAGATTACAACAAAAGTCTCTAATGTTCAATTTATTTTTTGGTGTTGTTACATCTGTAAACTTTATTTCAAACATAGAATTTCTAACATTTTTACACACACAAAAAAAAAAAAAAAAAAAAAAAAAGAGAAAACAAAGACATTTTTCTCAATGAGGCAATTAAAATCAAATTCAAAGTACCAAAACAGAATTTGTAGTTTTTATAGATTTTGGGGCAAACTATTATTATCAATAACTGCTTAAGTAACAAAATAAGCAAAGATTAATCTTTGTTTTCTGAAATGCAACGTAACTTTAAAATATTCACTTGTTCAAAATGTGGTTATTATTATCAATTTTTTAAAAATTCTTTACTCCAAAGTATCATTTCCTAAAACTAATAACTATGGACAAAACACAAGTTTAATCAAAAATTTCAGAATTTCAGTCACTTATAAGCATAAAGAAAATAAATTTTGTTATAGGCTTTACTCCCATCTACTCAATTAGGGAGTTTCGATTAGACAGGGCAAAATATACTGATGCTTGTAATTTATTTTCTTTTATACTATTTGTGAAGTGAATGTTTGTGAAAAAAAAAAAAAAAAAACCTTGATTGAAATAAATTGAATTTTTTGTTCAGATTTTTTCATATAGATTGCAATTCCATTCATTACCCCGTATCATGGATGGATGAACATGACCTATATTCCAACATCCTGAAAAATGCTTCCAGAATTTAGTCAGAAACAGAGAAGGGGCATTGACAGTCGGAAGTGGACTAATATATCAGTTGCTACCTATCCCTTCCAAAATTGGAGTTATTTGCAGTTATTCAAATCCTATCCTGTAGTTTAGTGGGAAGAAAAATCTCTTCTTGAGGGGGGGGGGGCGATTTCTGGATAACTACACAAAGAGAATAAGCATCAATGAACTGTTCATTTAATGCTGAAATAAACAAACCTAAATATATCTTTCATAATTTTATGTATACCTAAATTTTTTAGTCTTGCATTGAATACCAAAAAATTTATTAAAAATCTAAATTGAAAACAATATTTTTACATGACAAACAAGCATAAACCTTAAAGCATTTGTTTTACAAAACAAATTCAAAACTCTAAATTTAGAAAATCAAAACAGAGTCCAGTCATTTCTCAATTTCTGTTGCAAAATTATTGTTTGTTTTACCTCTTTACATTTCAATATTATTATACAAATGAATGATAATAAATATGATAATAAGCGTGACAAATCAGAAATACAGCACTGCTTGTATGAAGAAGATCAAAATTTCATTTAATTACACTATTTAGCATTTAAACACAGAATTTTTGTTGGTTTGTATGTCATTGTTGAAAGTCCAAAGACCATTTTGGCAACAAATTTCCTGAAGTCATCAGCATAATAAGAAGCATAACAAACATGAATGGCATATTATGTATGGAAGTTTATTATTTTTTTAACCAACTTCATTAGTTTTGATAAAGCTGTCAAGCTAAGAAAACTTGGAAAATGATTTCTGGACATCCTTGTAAACTAAATATTGGAGATCATTCTATTATACAATTCTTTAAGCGAACAGTACAATACTATCATGAGTTTTCTAGAACATCTGCATCAGGGCTATAATTCAGCTAGTAGTTCAGCTTTCTTCAAGTTGCAGAATATCTGGAAGAAACTTAAAAAACATTAAGGGCAAATAAATTTAAAAGCAGAAGTAAAACTCTTCAAATGTGCTAAATCATCAATACGGCTGAACACAATTGGCAGGAATGTTTTTTAAAACTAGTTCATAAAATTATAAATGGAAAATAAATAAACACACTTTAATTGAAATAGAGCTGTATTTCAACTACTTTGCATTAAGTGTGTTGTAAAATTTAATTTCAAATAACAGGGTATGTTTTAAAAACACTTGAAAAAGTAAAACACATATTACAGGGGAATATTTTATCTAATTCATCAATCTTTTGACTAGCATAGATTATTTTTCATTTAATTATGTACATATTTGTTACTGTGCATTATCTTTGCTCTTATGATGACTAAAATAAGTAATGAACGTTCGTGATTCTAAATTTTTTAGGAACCGTGAGAAAACTTGCTTGTTTTTTCTGCACCTCACTTAGGAATATCCGCAACAAAATTGTAGGGGGAGGTGGGGCACGTTGGACAGTGGGGCATGTTGTACGGATTCCAATTTTTGAATAATATTAATATTTTTTATTTTATTTTTTGACCAACAAATAGCTCCTATGGTCCTACAAATCCTATAATGAAATCACATGGTACAGTTATATTGAACAAATTTTATTCCAGAAAGTGTTATTTCAGCAGTCCTGAGTACTTTTCAGAAAACTATGAATTAATTTTTTTAATGGTTTTAGTCAAGATTACAGAAAAAAAAATTGAACTCCTGTCTTAAACTTTTACGTGAATGCCACTACCTCATCAAAGCGCTTGCTTGTGATTGTGATTGAAAAAATGTGAGTGCATACTAAAGAAATTAATTATAAACTGTTTTTGCATGTTTTTAATATATAAATTTAAGTGAAGTAAAAATATAGAGAATGCAATATACTGATGCTTGAATTTAAATTCTTTAAAATAAAGCCACATTTTTTAGTAAATTCATTTATCTATACCTGATATTTCAGCTGGCCACATGAATCAGTTCTGAAAGCCATATGTTGGGCACCACTGTTTTAGAGCATTTGAATTCCCCTTTATTTCAATGTTCTATTTCCTGACAAAAATATTGATTTTCTAAAGACTTCAACAAATTAAGATAAGCTCTGATAAATTGATTATTTATTTATTTATATATTTATTTTTATGAGTGGTTGAAATGAACGCGGATGCAATTGAATTACTTTTTGAGTGGGTGAGGCAAAATCATGAACATGTAATAAATGAATATAAATAATGAAAGAAAAATTACTTTTAAAGTTGATGCATTATAATAATATAAGAAAATAAATAACTGTGATTTAAGGAAGCAGTTACTAAACACTTTATTTTGCATTGGTTGAAAACATCGGATAAATATCAAAATATCCAATATACAGTCGACCCCCGCTACAAAGCGATCTGACTCAGGCGAAATGGATATAACGCAATTTTTTCAACAGTAAAGAATTTTTGAGCTAGCGCGAATTCCTCGTGAACGGACCTACATCCCATTAGAATCACTGAGAGCAGAAGTATAAACACTATACTAGTCTTTTATTGCTTACATAAATAAATAACTACTTCTCATTTTCCATTATTTTTTTTTTTTTTCATTCTGAATGCGAAAATTAACGAAATATAACGACACCTAGGAGCGCTGCTTTATCTAAAGTTGGTGAAGATAGAAAGAAAAAGAGAATGTTTCTGACAATTAAAGAAATGGTAAAGCTTCTTGAAAAGCTGAAGCTGAACCAAAAAATGCTTCGAAGGGTAGCACAACAATTAGGTATGACGGTATGAGTGAATCTTCCATACATACGATTAATAGTCAAGAAAAGGAAATCCATAAAATTTCACCGAGTAATAGTATCCAAGCAAAATGCAAAAATTATGAAAATGGAAGCTGTTTTTTATTGTAAATTAAAGAAACCAGGAAGAGGGGTAATGCCATAGATGGAAACTTTATAAAAGAACCAATGAAGCAACTGTATTTAAAAATATATTAGAATAACTGCAGCATAAATCATCATTTTCACTTTTTTTAAGTTACAAATATCATTACTGAATCAACTGTACAGTACAACTATAGGGCATTTGTTCTCCTTACTACATGCCGTACGTACAGTACTGGTTTATTTTATGTCTTTCTTTCCCATTGATCATTGTTTTTGTGCATCATAGCAGTATTTTATGTTGAATAAAACAGCTTTTTTTTAAAAAACAAATAAAAATTCAGTTATTTATGTAAGAAACAGTAAGGTATGGTTAAGAAAAGGTTTTTAACTGTTTAAGGTTTTGTTTACACATGTCTAAAATTATTGGTTATGTTAATAAAAGTTTTTACACATACCTTTTTCCACAACGCGAAATTTCGACTAACGCGAAGGGTCTTGGAACGCATCCCTTGCGTAAGTGGGGACTCGACTGTATATCAAAATATTGGATATTTTCGAACCCTGATCTTTACAGATAATCTCAAAACCCCATGATGACAGCCTTTATTTTAAAATGCAATTCCACACTAGTTAAAATTTAACTCCACATTAATCGAGATAGGATTATTTAAAAATCATTTTTCCACCAAATATCGAAATTTTTACGAACTTGATGTGGGGTGAGAGCTTCTTGTACTTTATTTTTCTGCTGATCTAGAAGAGTAGAATTCTTCTAAAGTTTGATTCCAAGAAACAGGTTGTGTCATAATGACACACGATAGACGTGAAACATTTTAACTATTCATCAAACAATTTTGAACAGATTGTGTTTCTTATTCATATTTTTACATAAAATTATATACATGTGTCCACTGATAATGATCATCTTCTTCCTTCTTAAGAAGAGAAATGATTTGTTTACGATAACTAATGTAAGTAATTACAAATGTACATATTGATCTCCGCGCTGCCTGAACGCAGTACATGCAACCATACAAAATGAGAAAGGAAGCGAGAAGAGTGTAATGTCTCACTTTTCTCCAATACCTGAAGGCAAACAAGCCACTGCTTTCTTTCTAACCGACATTGCTTATCCCCACCACTTTTTGTCACACAAAAAGGGTGGATCATAACTTCAAAGCCCTTGCATAAAAAGTTTTACTTAAAAAATCTTTGATTCAGCATTTTATCATAAAATTATTGATATTTCAACCCGCAAAACTTTAAATGTACCTAATTTCTGACAAACAAGAGCTGTGGCTGGGAGGACTTTTACAATCTCAAAAACCCATGATAACGGTCCTGAGATCAAAGGTAATTCAACACTTGTTAACACTTAATTATGTATCAATCATGGCCATAATTATTTAAACATCATTTTCTCAATAAAAATAGAAATTTTTACTAACCTGAAGCGGGGTGATAGCATGCACTTTATTCTTCAGGTGATAAAGAAAGAGTAGCATGTAAAGGAAATAACTAGGCAACCTAAAAATTAGTAAACCCTAATTAGAGCATAATAAAAAGTACCAACACACTACTTGAAACGAACTTAGAACATCTCAGTTTTCTGTTTATGATGGAACACACAGCGAGTGACATGCTTGTTGAATAAAGAAGAGTAAATTACCAAAATAACCAAAACTGCCTACAATTCATTAAATTTTTAATAAAATAATACTTTTTAAATTGGCTCGCTCAACCTAAAAAATGGATAAAAACTGCCGTGTGTCAAGCAAGTGTTCTACTTCATATCCACCTCAAACGCTTTGGCAAATTCATGTGGTGACATTAATTTCATAATTGAATTGACATTTTTTTTTACAATTTTTAACTAATAAATATTTGGCAGAAAATCATACAAATCATTTTTCCTTAAATCTAAATGTTATTAAAAGATACTGCCAGCAAGCATTGAAAGTTCTATAATTTATAAGCATTTTATTTCCTCTGCATCTCCTTTCAAAAAACAAAAATTTGACACTGTAAATACTTACGTTGCATAAAGAGAAGATTTAACTTGGAGTTTTATAGCTTGAAGGAATATTAAAAACGATACATAAGTCAATTTTTGTCAATGATCACGAAAAATAAAAACCCTAACATTAAAACATAAGTTAAAATGAGTTTTAATATCAAGTCACATTTATTTAAAAAAAAAAAATCTGCAACATACAGCATTTATAATACAAATCACAAGTTAAGACATCCTCACGTACATCACAAGTGTATGTTTTGTTTACTTTCACTCGTCGCCAAGCACGAAACTGATCGCGCCAAACCGAATACAGAGATCTATCGTTAAAAATATTTAATTTACACAATTTAAACTTTTGCCTTGTCTTAAAGTGTTGTTTTTCAATAACATCGTGATTGGAATAATCGATTTAACAGGAAAACTAACTATAAAAGACCCAAATAAAGTGTCAGAAGGGAATTTTAGCACACCGGAACACATGTTCTCGATATAATTACGCGATAGTCAAAGAAATAGGAATGGACTCACTCAAGTAAAGCTACACACGTATAATTTGAACATTGTAGAACAGTAATATGAGCATTAAAATCTTGGACTCACCCTTAATTTTCCAGATTCTGGGTTTTTCCACAGCACTGTCATACGCTCCATGTTAATCCTACGGGAGAAGAAGAAACACTGCCTCAGGCGGTCTTCGACCAATAGGAAAATGATACCGCGTTGTCGCAACTCTGAAAACTACGTTTTCATATAGGGACTCTACCGAAAACACCTCCCTAAAAATCACTGAAAGACAAATTAAAGTCCTATTAACGATCCCAACAATTCAATTTCGTTTTTTAGGTCGTTTATTTTTGAAAAATTTCCGGGATTGTGCAGAACTACAATTTCAAACATGTTTCGGGGGAAAACACCCGAATCCTCCTTTTCCTAGCATAATTAGAGAAAAAATACAATAGCTGTGCTTTTCAAGTTTCAACTTCAAAAAATCGCTGGAAAAAGCGCCCCCCGACCTCCGCTCCCCATAACATTAGCGAAGATCGTGCATTTTAAAGAGTACATAAATGAGAAAATTGGGGGGGGGGGGGAGAGACTTCCGAATCTCTCTTCCCCGTAACATCACCAAAATCGTATAAAACTGTTTTTAGAACTACAATATTGAAAATTTTCCTTGGGAGAGCCAACGAACCTCCTTAGCAAAATCGGAGATAACAATTGCATTTTCTAAGTTTCAATTTCGAAACATAGACGGGGGAGCGCTTTCAAAACTTTTTTCCATATAATATTACCAAAGTTCGTCTAAAATGCATTTTTAAGACAACAATTTCGAAAAATTTCGTGAGGAAAACCTCCAAAGCAAAAGTATTCCTCCGCGTAATTGTGAATTTATGTTGCCATCTCTTAAATAAATATAAATAAACAGCAAGGCAATTTAAAAAGGCGAAGCCGCTTCGATCCTCGAGAAGCATGCGCAGTGCAATAATGCTCAGCGGTTTAACTAGACATTTCCTTAAAAAAAGCCATGTTTTATGTTTATAAATTGCAATTGCAGTATGTTTGAAAAGCTCGTGTCAACGTGGTATATAGTATTTAAATTAATATAACTACGTTCTTTTCATGGTGTATAAAAGTTTGTGGTATTATATTTTCTCAGTTTCTTTAATTATGTGTTGAAAAATGTAAATATTTTATAAATATTTTATAGTTTTAATGTGTTTTGCCAAAAGTTTTACTTCAATTACCTGTTATATGGCTCCTGCTTTCATGTACATTTTATATGTTCCTACCTTTTCTTAAATTTTAATTTTGGAACTTAAATGTGCATGTACTTTCTTATGTTTATTTAGTGATTTTTTTGTGTGTGTGTGTGTGTGTGAGACTGTCGTTTAAAAAGTAAATGCATATCCAGAAGTAGGTCTTTGTCCTTTTGTTTCTAGTTAGCCGCATGTTAAGCAATTATTATTATTATTTTTTTAATTTTATTTATTTGTTTTCATATTTATTTTTTGCTGGGATTGACATTGTCCCAGGAAGAAATCGTTGTCATTTTCGGATATTTTGTATTTTCCGACGTGAAACTACTTTAATGTTAATAGTTCTAAATTCCATTATATATGTCAAAGTATTTTTTTAACATGTTAGAAATTAAATTGATCTGATCATGTAGTATTTATCAAATGACTTATTGAAGGAGATATTCAACTATGAATTAAAGTACTGTTTAATACTTATATTGAAAACTGCTCTATAGAGTATTGATTTGTATTTATTCTTCAAGTAGAGTTTAAGTTAATCTACAAATTAGCTGTCTGTCAACTTATTTGCTTCAAAAAAATTTGTGACCAATCTGAATCACCTTACAACTTACATGACAAATAACTGAAAACAAACTGTCCTGAAATTCCAGAATATTTAATTCACATCTTTTTTAGCACTCAATGATCTGATGCATTGGTTTTGTTGAGCCCAGCTTTTTAGCAAGCGATAATTTAAATAAACAGAAGGGACAGTACTTGATTCATAATCATTAAATGAAAGTTAAGCAAGTGAATTGGAGGATCAACATTCTTATTTGTTAAGAATTGAAAAAATACCTTTGTGTTTGAAAAGTAGAGTAAGAGAACGTTGTATGGTAGGTACAGCACAAAATTGTAGATTACTGCATTATACGTGTTCCTTGTAACGCTAAAACACTTGTAATGCAGTAATGTGCAATTATACGTGCGATAATGTGTTTGATACATCTTATTTTATTGTCTGAACAAAATTCTTCTAATTTTTATTTACATTCTCTTCTTCACTTGAATGACTCAATATTTTTTCTTTTTTTTGTTACATGATGACAAGTACTCTAAAATAAATATTGCTGTAAAATTATAAATTACTAGCAAAAATACCCGGCGTTGCCTGGGTTAGCAATAGTTATCAGAAACAAACGTTACTTGCATTTGTTTTCTGTTTTAAGTGAAAGAACTTAAAACACACCTTTTTAACGTGACTTAAAATCTAGCTTCTTCCTTACTCATAAAACTAAAGTAGCAGTAAGTAAAAAGAGCAAAATAGTATTCATATAGAAACAAAAACACAAAATTTAAGCGTATACAAATTTGAAGAATTTCCGAAATATGTGAAATTAAACTTCACATGTTTAAAAAGATTCATCAGTTAATACTTATTTATTTCTTTATTTATTTTACATTGAGTCTTACCTTCTCTGTATGTATATTGAAGAACAAACTGTTTAAAAAAATGTAACCGGGCGCCCGTGATCCCCTTAAACTTGCTTTAGTTATTTTGGAAAATTTCAATTATTGTGGGTTCTTGGTGAGATTTAAAATATTACCGAATTTGCGAGAATCGTTTTGGGATACCTTGGATAATGCTCCCCCTCCTTACTTTGTAAAACGGTATGTTACTAATTTTTGTTAAAGAGATATTGTCGCCATATGCTAAGATACTTTTGGTCACCATAAAATGGCGCCAAACAATTTCCTCCGAAATGTTTCCAAAATAAGTAGTAAAATTTGGCGATGGTTTGAATTTGTGCACAAAGTTACATTAATGGAAGTTTTTGTGCTGTTTATGGATTTGCCTAATTTAGTTGCTGGATTATTTTACAAAAAGCTTTTAAAGATTTTTGATTGACGATATTTTGTTTGCATGGTGACAGCCGACAAACATTATTACGTAGTCTTTGACTTCAAAAACCGTGACAGTTAAAAAAACTGCCAAATGCATCTGCTACTGAAATCAACCTGCATAAATTTTGGCGAGGTTTCTGCTGTTAGATTGGATAATGATTAAAAAATCCAATCAGCACAAATAATAAAAAAAACCCATTAATTACACTAAAGTTCCGTTTAAATGGAAAATAATCAACCAAATCTATAGTTATTATTAGCCAATCTTGGGGAAAAAACGTTAATTTAAGATTTGGGTTGAGAAAAGCCTCAAACAGTCGGACGAAACACAAAAGCATTCAACAATTCTAACTATGAACTGGGAGTTGAGATGATACACTAAATAATGAATTGGGTTGAGGAAAGCCTTCGAACATGGAACAAAAAAAGCCCATAACTCGTTTTTCATACAACTTAGAACTTTCTAACAGATGCCATCTTCAGCAGAAAAATAAGCGCTTTCGATAGACACATAATTTTAATATGTGCACGTATTTTTTAACCGTTATATTGGGGCATTTATGCGAAAATTTGGAGAAATTAGAATAAAAAAGGAACTATCAATCGGATTTTTATCGATCTGGTCTACAAACCTCCCCAGTACCAAAAAGAACAAACGGTGAAAGTTTCAGCCAAATCTGCCGGTTAGTTTCTGAGATCTTAGGGAACAAGTTTACCAAAGTCCATTTTTACTTTCTTCTATGTCTAATATATAGAAAAAAGTATTAGATTCGTGCAAATTTTCGAATTTCGAATTTTGACGGATTCAAATGTTTTGAGGTGTGCTGAGTCCATTTCGACTATTTTTGGAAAATGTCTGTCTGTGTGTGTGTGTATGTGTGTGTGTATGTGTGTCATGTCTGTGTGTGACCAGTTTTTTGTGGCCGCTCTACAGCAAAAACTACCGCATGAAATTGAACGAAATTTGGTACACATATGTGCCCCTATGTGAACTTGTGCCCATTGGTTTTTGGCGCGAATTCCTCCAAGGGGGGTGGAGCAATGGCACGTTTTTCGAGTTACGTGTGCTTGCTATTCCTCAGGAAGTAACTGGCGGAATCAAACAAAATTTGGTCCATATGTTGCCCCTAACAGGAGCAGGTGCTGATTCAATTTTGGTGTCAATATCTCAAACGGGGGTTGAGTTATAGAACGTTTTTTGTCGTCAATTGTGACTGCTGTATCTCAAGAAATAACGAACGGAATCAAACAAAAAATTTTTGACAAGTAGCCCTTAGTGGGTATAAGAGCTGATTTTATTTTGGTGTCAACAGCTAAAAAGGGGGTAGCGCAATTGCCCGTTCTTTTTTTCCATTGTGAGTGCCCTATCTCAAGACAAAATGCTACGTTCTGGTTGAAATTTGGAATATATGTGAATCCATACGTAAACAGGCTTTGGTTCAATTTTGACTCCAATCGCTCCAAGAGGTGTTGTTTTTTTTTTTTTTTTTGCGAATAAAAATAGTTTTATTAATGCAACAATAAGAAAGATAAATCATAATAGATTGTCGTCTGCGTATTTCTCGTGATTTTAATTGTATGGAAATGATCAGAAATATTATCTCAATGATTTAAAATTTTTAACTGTTGCCATCTTATGTTTGTTAATAAATAAAATTTTTGTAATTAATTCAAGTAAGGCTTTTAAAGTAACTTTCAATTTTCACTCTTTGTTTTGTTTTTACAATAATTCAGACATTGGGATGGTCGTCAAGTTTTTGCATGTGTAATTTTGTTTTTGTTAGGAATATTGCTTCCTCGTCAAGCATGGGGAGGGATCAGAAAAAGGAAAAATATAGAAGAAAGTTTCGTGATGGCCACAACATACTAGTTATATATATAGATATGCGAAAACAGTGTTTGATAGAGTTCAGACTTAAGATCAACTTGATGCATTATGTAGTGTTAAATTACTTGTTATCATATCCTATATCCAGTTTAATGTCACCATAAGTGCAAATATTTGATTTTATGCTGATCGCAATGTTAAGATGCTGGACTTTGAAATGAAATAGCAACTAGTTATATTAAGTGTAATAATTATTAAACTTAATCACTTGAGGCTGTATTTCATTTTAAAAAACCTGTGTGTTTGTGCTACAATACTGCCTTACGGTTTGCATATGCAGTAAAACTCCTCAAAACAGACAACTCTTCAAAGGCAGACACCCATCTTACGCGGACAGTTTTTAATTCCCCGGTTCCTACGCAGATAACATTATTAAACCCCCTTCCTATGGACACCCCTTTACTGCGGACAAAAAAATGTGTCCATATTAGAGGGATTTTACTGTATATGTTTTTATTTTGGAGGGGGCACATATAACCAAAATTATCCCCTTTTCCCCACTTTTTTTTGTAATTTCATTTGGGGGGGGGGGGGGGGGGGTAGCAACAATGCCCAGACCTTTTCATATTTTTCGAGGTGGGGTTAGGGCTTCATTCTGTCACCCAGTGGCGGAATCATAAATATAGTTTTAGGACAGTACTCTTTAAAAAAATCTTGTTTCTGAAAGGAGGGGGGGGGGGGGGTCCAGAATTTTTTTGAAATTATAGTCGTAAGAATGCAGTTTTAGACAATCTCTGTTGGTGCTCAAGAAAGAAAAATTTGGTGGGGGGGGGGGGGCCTTTTTTTCCTGTGAAAATTTTAGGAAATCAAAATCTTAAAAACAGCATTATGGGCTATATTTGATGACATTAGTGTAATGAAAGGGAATGATATTTTTGAAGTTGCTCTAGATTCATTTTAAAAAAAAATAGAGTGAAATTCCCTCCTCCCGATTTTTCGAAATTAAAAACGCGATTCTGAAAACGCAGTTTCAGACTAACTTTGATGATGTTACAAGCAGGAAGGTTCTGGGGCTCTCCCCAAAAACTTTTGAAATTGAAGTCCTAAAAAAACAAAAATTAAAAGAGATGATCAGTGATGTTAGGTGGAGGGGTTCAAACAATTTCTACCTTAAATTTTTCAAAGTTGTAGTTTTTTCATTTTCAGATTTCATACCGGAGCAGTCGAACCTTCGTCCCAATTTTTTTTTGCAATTGAAAGTCTTAAAAACGCAACTATTGACTGTGTACCGTATATGGTAACAATAGGGGTTCAGCCATTTTTCAAAATTGAAGCTCCTAAAAGCAATCTTAAACAATTTACGATGCTTTCATAAGGCAAAGCATTAAGTAATTGTCCTCTGAAATTTTTCGACATTGAAGCCCTGAAAACAAGGTTTGAGAAGCCCTTTAATGATCTTGGTGGGGCTAGGGGGCTTGCAAAATGTAGCATTTGGAGGACTTACTAATTTTTAGACCAACTATAAAAAAAAGAGGGGGGGGGGGGGATGAAAGAAATAGGAGGTGGTGGACATAATTACCTAATTAATAGTCAGTAACTTAATTTTTTTTAAGGTTCTTTTCAAAAGCAATTCAGATTTTTCGACAACATATTTGTTAAATTTTTTGAAAAGGAAAAGTTCGAAGATTATTAAACATAAAAGAAATAGTTAAACAAAAAAAAAAAAAAAAAAAAAAAACCAGAAAAAAACAGAAATATTTTAAATTTTTGAATGCATAATTTTGTGCTAGAAATGTGTCTAATTTTTCAATTTTTTTCAGAATGGAAAAAAACCCCTTCAATAAAAAGGGAGGGGGTGGGGGAAGCTGGGGTTTCCTCCAAAATTTCCATTTTTTACCCAACCATTTTCATTTCTAGTTAACTATTAATTACAAAGATGTAATAAATTAGCTTTCTAAAAGAGAAGCAAAAGTAAATTTAAATTAGCACTAGTATGATTGCACAGCCAGTTGTGGATCCCAACCTGTGTTGCATATATATGCCCTGGAACAAGTTTCACTTAATAAATAAATTTTGAAAATTTTCTTTGCAAATTATCCCTTTGTGAATTGTTGAAGTTTAACTGTATCTTTTCTTTTTCTTGTTTTTATTAATTTCAGCTTATTTTTAATATAACATGTATTTTAAATTTTTTCCAGATAATGTCTCCTAAGACAAAAATTTCTAGACAGTATTTTCAAAGGAGGCCCATACGGGTATCAATTTTACAAGTAAGTTTTTAAAATTTATTCAATTATAATTTGAAGCAGTGAGAAGCAAAGGAATGTGAGTGGATATTTTTAAGTTTTGAGTAAAACTTGTTTAAAGTTCCGGTCCTAGATAGGCTTTCATTTAAAAGTTTTTTTAAATTGCTGTATTGTGCCTGCCAGGGCTACTAGTACTATCTCTCACCGTAAGACAAAGGAAATGTTCACCTACCATTTGTACTGCTTATCTCCAATTTTCGAATTTTGGCAATTACATCCCTTTGCTTTTCACCGCCTCATTTGTAATAGTTTTTAACTTTGGCTTTCCGGGTGCCCATCTTCCTTAGGCTCAGAGATGCACTCTTTAAATACTACTAAGACCCCTCCCCCTTTCCCTAGAGCAAAAGTACTTGAAAAGGGAATAGGTCTGAAAACGTTTCAATGTCACAATCTGTGTTAGTACCTCCTAGTTGAGTACCCCTACTAATGAACAATCTGTGGTACACTGTTTGGCATAAGCAAGCTGATGTGTAATAAGAAGCAGTACGTTTAAATTTTTAATAGTAGTGCAGTTGGCTCTCTGTTTAACAACTTTCAAGGGACCACACAAAATTGTCCTTAAGTAGATTGTGTCCTTAAATAGAATGCTTTTAAAACTACAGTAGAGCATTTGGGACTGTGAAAAGTCGTCTTTAAACAGAGAAAGTGGTTAAATAGAACATAGTTAAACGGAGAGCCAACTGTACTGAATTTTTATTTAGTAGCCAGTGGTAAGCAGGCCGTTTTACTTTTCCTCAAAGTAATCAGGTATATGGCCGACAAATATTCTTCATATAAATAAACACCTATTTTTCCTTAACCTTTTTTTTTTTTCAAATAAATTGTGTGAAAAATATTAAATAAGTAACAAATTTCAGTCCACCCACATATCATTTCAAAATCGTCCTTCATCAATGATTACAGCTATATTCATCCTAAGGGAGCATAGCATTGATTAAAGTTGGAACTGTAAAAAATAATGTTCTAGAAATTTCAAGGGAAAGCAATTGTTAAGGTATCTATGTAATTAATTTCTTCATTTATTTATTAATTCTTTTCTACAGGTCAAACATCCAGCCCATTTTGTTTTGAAAGAATGCATCTCAGAACCATCATCATTAGAAGCGAAAAACTTTTTGGAAGCAGAAGAAGCTATGCAGAAATATTATGGCTCTTTAGAATCAGATATTTACCAGCTTCCTTTGAAGGACACTGTATGTATTCAAATGGTTAATGAAATGGCTTTAGGGCAATTCCACGAAAAAGTGGACATGAGGGTTGAAATTTAAAAATTGTTTTATTGCTACAAATAATACACCAATTTATAGATAATAACATGAAGTTTTTGAAATTATAAAGAAAATCTTCATAAAAATAACCTATTTATTATTTTTTTGAGCCTAAAGTTAATGTAATATAACAAACTTGTATTTAGGAAAAACATAGTATTTTCATTCGTCCAGGATTACTATTTAAAGCAGGAGAATTTTGTATGTGTGTGTATATTAAGGTTTGACATTTGTCTATCCTTTGGAACACTTAATTTTTCATAACAAAATATTTAACAGGATTTTTAGTATTAATAAAGTTATAAGGTTTCGCTGTCACACCAGTCACAAAAAAGATGCTTAAGTTACCATAGCAAAGGCTCCCTGGAAAAACATGAAACTTTCCAAAGTTCTAATGTTTGCAGGTCTGAATAGGAGTACAATGTTCAAATACAATGATCAAATATTTATTCTCTTTGAAAATTTGGTGTGA
Source organism: Uloborus diversus (assembly GCF_026930045.1). NCBI lineage: Eukaryota > Metazoa > Arthropoda > Arachnida > Araneae > Uloboridae > Uloborus > Uloborus diversus. Next base: position 123,369,759 of record NC_072736.1, read on the forward strand.
CGGGCGTGACAAGCATTTGTAACGGGTTTGAGAAAATCATTGGGACAGGTGTGACAGCATTTAATATAGCTTTTAAAAACTTTCTGAATAAAATAAAAGATTAAACCATTTTATTTCTTAACAAATTAGCATTGTATCTTCATAAAAAATATCTGAAAATCTTATAACATGACAGATTTGAATTATTTGTATTTCAATAATTTTTTGGCTATTAAGTGAGTTAGTTTTATTTAATTCTTGAAACATTTCAAAGGAGTAAAATAGCTTTAAAGGAAGTAAATAATCAGTTGCACATTTCCATAACTACTCTGTTTTGTGAAAATGCCTCAGTCTAATTTTTTTCATGAGATAAAAAGTAATATCGGAGACACTGGAATTATGCAACAAGTAAACTTTGTCCAAAATTATGGCATAAGTTCTCAGGATGCAATATAAAGTATCATTAACCAATTATCATTTACAAGTTGTGCATGGTTAAAGATAATACAATTTGCTCCCTTAGGGAAATAAGTTACTGCATCATGACAAATATGCTCCATGGGACTTTTTAAAATGCCAACATAACTGATCTGAAAACAGAATTGTCTTAACCATGAAAAATGAAAAATTGTTCTGATTGCTGTAGAGCTAGCTCAACCAAAAATGTTGTATAACAATCAATTTAGTGCTTTTTTCCGGGACAGGATTTCTAACTGACATGAGATTAGAATTTTTTTACCATTTTGTATAGAATGCGGCAGTAGTCGTATTTGTGGGGGGCTAAATGCAGTCAACATTGTAAAATTGAGCTAAATCACATCAAACTGCTTTTTATTTATTTAATTGTGCAGTGAAGATGACAAGAATTGATCTGTATATTGAAGCAAATACTGTAGTTTGGGTGAATGCTGTCTGCAAGTTTGAACTAATGAAGAAAATGAAGTTCAGAGAAATGACAACTTTTAGGAAAGCAGCTCTGATAATGCTTAAGCTGAATAGACTGCAAGGTTTGCATTGTAAAATATAGCTATCACTGAAACCCAAATGCTATATCTTACTCTCAGTCATATTATATTAACACTTGATTTAGCTTTTATTTTTCTTTTCACTAACCACCAAAAGGCAATGTGCAACAAAGTACTGCATTTATAGTATTACTGTTAGTACGTTACTGTTTTACATATTAACTTTAAAAAAGAAAAGATAAGTAAAGATATGCAAGCTAATGGATGACCCTGTTGATTTTTAAGGTGATATTTGAAAAAAGAAATTGTTTGTAATACCAAGAAAAGCTACACTTGACCTAATTTCGTTAGTGGCCATTAAAGACCTGCTAAACTAAATGTACACCCAGTACTAGCTTTTTTTCTTATGAAACGTAATTTATATTCGCTATAGTCAAGTTTGTCATCTGTACTGATCACTATTCTTTTAGAAATAAAACTTAAAAAAGGCAAACTGGGAGCAATATGCAGAGTTAACAGATTCTCTTTTGGGAAACTGTCCTTTGAATGAAAATCTTGATAGGGCCCTCGACCAGATTGTGTTCACAATTTTGGAGTGTGTCTATGTTTGTGTCCCTAGGGGTCATATTAAAAATGCTAAGCCTTTTTGGAATGATAAGCTTCAAGACCTTAAAAAGGATAAAGACAGAGCAAGAGCTAAAGTGGAATCTACTTGCCTTATGGAGGATTGTATTACTTTAAGAAAAAGCCAAGCTATTTTGAAGAAAGAGATTCTAAGAGCAAAACCCTCATCTTTTGGCAAGTTTCTAGAGGGCATGGAATACCGAAAAGACGGACCTAAGGCCTTTAGATTTTTATCTGCGTTAAATGGTAAACGCACACAGCCTTGCAAACAACCTTTGAAGATTGGCACAAGAACTTTGTCCTCAGAGCAAGATATTGCCAAGGCTTTCTTGAAATTTTACCGCAAGATTAGTAATTTTAACTCACCGACTAGGATTACGAGGGGAGAAATTATCCCATCTGGTGATGACCAAGCATGGAATAGCCTTTTCTCTTCGCCTTTTACTTTTTTGGAATTTAAAAGAGGACTAAATTGCATGTCAAGAGGAAAAAGTGCTGGTCCTGATGGCATCCTCCCTGAATTTGTCTTGGAGCTTGGCCTTAAAGCTAAACAAACAGTTTTAAATTTTATAAATAAAACATGGGGTGGCACTTTCCCAAGCCTCTGGAGAAAGGCTGATGTTATACCTAACTTAAAACCTAGAAAAGACCTGACTGACATACAGAATTTTAGGCCCATTTCCTTGACCTGCATCCTTAGTAAATTAACCGAAAGAATGATCGTTGATCGACTTCAGTACTTTTTGAACCACAGTGGCCATATCTCTGAGAGACAGGCTTGTTTCAGACGAGGATATAATACGCCTGAACAAATTGTTTGACTTATGCAACATATAAAGGATGAAGCAATAAATAAATACCTTTGTGCCAAAGAATAACAGGAAATATCCAATAAAATAAATTTCTTACCCAGTAAGGCTTCTACTGGGTGTCTTTACATCTCGAAGCTCACACCTTTGAATTGAAAAAGGGGTTCCTTGAAACCAGGGTTGGTAAAAAAACCGTTTTTTTTTTTTCAAAAAATCCAAAAAAAAAAAAAAAACTTTTTTTTTTGGTTTAAACCAGGTTTATTTGGTTTAAACCGGGTTTTTTTGGTTTAAATACTATTTGCGAGAAAAACAATGGAGAGTGTAGTTTATATGTGAAGATTTATATATTTCTCAATCAATTTTTACACATATATTTGCATTTTGTTCTGGGAATTTAAAAATTTGTCTTTTAATCTTCCTACATTCTAATCTAAGGAACTATTATGTATCATAATATGAAGTATAAACATTTTTTTAAAATTTGATTCAAAAAATATTATTTGTGTTCACCTGCAGAACAAATCTTAATTTTCAGAAGGTAATTAAGGTTCTTAATTTTTAGGTGCAAACAATTAAGTTAGACTGTTGATTACCTTACTAGTCAAAGTTAAAATTCCAGGAAGTGCATATAAATGGGCAAAAATGTCACACCCCTGCAACAGGAGTGAGCAATATAATGGATTGCATCTACAATAAAAGATTCAAACCTTAGTAAATCTTACGGCCGTATTCTCAATACCGTCACAGAACGGAGATGAAACTCGGCTCCCCAAAACCGAGAAGTAAGGGAAAACTAGTTTCGAACGCGGTGCGTATTCTTCAAGTCATTTCAAGCACGATTTAGGGGAGCCGAGTTTTAACTGAAGGAGAAATGAAACGGCTGTTACCATTGGGTAGAGTGACTCACGTGACATTTTCTACATGACTGCATTCCACGTGGTAGTAAATTCGCGCGCAGAAGAATGATTGACATATAATAAGAATTGGGAGTAGCAAAATGGATCTAGTTCATGCAATTTTTTTTTTATTAGACTCAATTTGAAATTTAAAGACATCAATGCATTTTTTTAATGTTTCTGTATAGAAACTTAAAAAGTTTTTTATCTTGTTATTAATTAAATGTTTTTTTTTCATCTTGTTATTAATCAAGATGAAATAAAAACTAATTCAATAATATAGTCACATTCTTGGCAAGGGTTTCATCTGGGCCGGGCTGTAATTTACGAAGTCCCCCCCCCCTCTTTCCAAAAGATGTTTTATGTAAATATTAAGTTCGTGCTATTTTTTAGAAACAACAACTTATTTTTATTTTGGCGTTGTAACTATTAAAAAAACGAGTTTAATAATTACGAATAAATTTTATGTAAAATTTGCCCTAGACGCATATGTAACGAGCTCCGTCCAAGCGCAATATTGTGCTTTGTTTTTGTTGACATTTAATGAATTAAATATGATTTAAGAAAAAAAGGGAAAACTTCAGAGAATTAATTAAAATTTATTTATTTTACAAACTTTGAAATCCACTTTGGATGCAATTCCGGGGCAGACTGTTGTTCCCCCCAATCTAGATACGCTACTGATTGATATATTAATCTCTTTCTAATATTGAAAATCTGTCAGTCATAAATGTTTTTTTTTCTTGTTTGAAGTAAACATTTTTGAATAATATAGAAGCTTTATATTTTCTACTATGTTGTAAATGCATTTGAAAGAAAGAAAGAAAAGAATTAAAAAAATAGAAAAAAAAATAATCTATAATATTATTAAAAACTTGTTACAATGTATTAGCTTTAGAAACCGATCCCCTCCCCCCTCCATCTGTTCCATTTCATGAAACATTTGTTAACATTTATTGTCTTTAAAATCCATGAACTTATTAATGTAAACGACACAGGGCAAATTCATAAACTGAATTTTGCCCTGCATTCGTTTTCCATGTGAAGAACTTATTTTTCCCAACAATTAAAAGTTGAAAAAATAATTTTATATTTTTATCATCCAAAAATTTAAGGGCACCCATATGGCGAGGGGGGCAAGTGGGAACTCAAGCCCCCCCCCCCCACCTCTTTAGAAATTACAACTTCCTTGCTTTAGTATTTTTTTCTTTGCTAAAATGTAAAAACATTTCTTTTCCAGCCATTATTGAATAAGTAAAAATGTCAAATTTTATTCGTTCTAAAATCTGTACTGAAATCGGTTTCCGCGGGAAAATATCCTGCTAAAACATATGGAAAATACCTGAGTCCCCTCTCCCTCCTCTTAAAATTTTGCATATGGACGCCCATGTAAAAATTCCTTGTTATCATTCACACCTTAATTTTTACAATCACTTGTTTTTCAAAGCTCTTTCTCATCCCCTGTCTTGTAATTACATGCGTGTTTGTATGCAAAAATAAAGTCACATTCTAATTGCTTCTATATTTACATTCCCTAGCATAAAATTAAATGTTATTTCATCCATTGAAAATATTTTTCCACATTAATGTGTTCATGAAGCTAGTAATAGTAATTTCTTCTGCAGTTAAAAATCTCCTGAACCGTTTTATTTATAATTATTTGAAACAAAGAGAATTTTAAATTCGTTTAGGTATTATTGTGTTGCGCATTGAAATTTTGTGGAACATTCAACTTCATTCTGTCATTTTCTGTCTTGGAATGATTTATGTAATTCAGAGTCTCTCAATTGGACAAGATACCTTGTTAGAGTAAAAAAGTTGCAACAGGTACTACTGTTTAAGAAAAGTAATTGATTTTTCCAGGGGTGCCCCCGCCCTCCCTAAGAGCAAGGGCACACCCCTCCCTCCCGAACACTTCAAAGGCCCCCCCAAATTGGATGACCCCTCTAAAAAAAGAAGAAATTATTCCCTGAACAGCCCCCCCCCCGAAAAATTTCATGGCATATTCTGCGCCATGACGCCCCCCCCCCCTCCTCCCACAGCCGAGGTGAGCACTCCTGATTATTTTGCTTCAGACCATTTTTTCATTTTCCCCAAACTCATAAAAATAATGGCAAGTGCTATTCTGCCACATTTTTCACAAATTTAAAACAAAACTTTAGCAATTATAAAAGCTCCGTTGTGACGTTATATGACTAATTCAGGGAAGAATTTGTTTAAAAAACTATTAGCGGTTTAAAAATTGTTTGACCTGCATTTTAAAATTGTAGCAATGCTGCATTAAAAAAAATAATAAGTTTTCGTGTTCCAGAAATTATTTGATAAAGGATAGTTCGTAAGGGACGAAAGTGTTCTAAGATATTCTCTCAGAAGTGGCATCTAATCCCTCCCCCCCCCCAAATAGTTATTTTTTCATGCAGTATTCTTTTGTAACGTTTTTGTTGTTAATTGAGGCGAAAGTTTAAAATACGAAGAAACGGTGCGGCAGAAATAAATCAGATTTCAAAAAAAAAAAAATAAAATGCTTACCAACCGCAACTTTTCCGCGCTACAGTGGCGTGGAAATTTTTTAAAAAAATGATTTTTTTCGCACCATTCTGTTGATCATTGCATTAATGTTTTCGGTCGTACTTTTTGATAACACCTATAACGAATGTTAATTCTGATTAAATTTTGTAATTAATCTTTGTTTCTCTGACGTCAAGTTAGCGAATGTTTATCAATAGTTTCTAGCATTTGCAAGTCACTCAAAATAATCCAAACAGCCGTCGTCCATTTTGTTTGCTCACAAAGGAATGATGGGAAGGAAATCTAGTTTTAAACCGTCGAAGTAGCGGTTACAAGCCGAGCTCTGGAAGTGGGCGTTCCGTGACCGAGTTTAACGCCAAACCGGGATGGAGAATAGAGTAGTTTTTCAACTTCGAGGTTTAAGCCTCGGTCCGAGTTTTAACCGGAGTGGAGAATACCGGTGTTAGCTAATCATGCAAATTAAGCATAATGATGGAAGTTGACTGAAATCTGCTTTATGGCACATATATGAAATAAAAAATATATTAATATTTTTTTTCGATTAAAGCTTGTAATACATTTTGAAGAAGCAACTTTGCAATTTTAGTATTTATCTCTGCAACTTAGCTAGGAACTCAGCATAAATGGAATTTTACATTTTTCAATATGTGTGGGGAAATAGATTTTTTTTTGGCTTTTTAAAAAAAACCCAATTGGTTTAAACCATGGTTAAAACTATGGTTTAAACCAACGTGGTTTAAACCAAACAACCCTGCTTGAAACCCCGAAACAGGTGTATTCTGAAATCTGTGTATTTGTGCTAAACAACGTTGGATATTTCCTGTTATATAAAGGATGGTTTTCAGAGGAAACAAAGTACTCTTGCCGTCTTCGTCGATTTTAAATCGGCGTTCGACCATATTTGGAGGAAAAGGCTACTTAAGAAGCTGCTTCATATGAAAGTGCATGGAAATCTTTTTGAATGGATTAAGGACTTTCTTTCACAGAGACTCTTAAACGTGGAATACGGTAACAATCATTCAGGTTTTGGTCAAACCAGGCAGGGCCTCCCTCAGGACTCAGTTTTGAGTCCTGTCCTTTTCAACATCATGGTAAATGACCTTTTGAGTTTTGTTAAAAATAGTGTTCCAGAGCCGGAGTCACTGTTGTATGCTGATGATCTTGTTATCTGGTCCACTGACTCTGACATCTCTATGTTGGAGAAAACACTAAATTTGGCTTTAGAGGCTCTGACAACCTGGACAATGAGTTCAAAGTAAACCTGGAAAAGACAAATTTCGAACTCTTTACACTTAGTACCAAAACGTTTACTGTTGATCTAGTGTACAAAAACTGTGCATTAACTCAGACTGATTGTGCTACCTACCTAGGCATAACTCTTGATACCAGACTAACTTGGAATAAGTACATTGAACAAGTGACTGACAGAGTGGTGGGCCGCCTTTGCCTATTGAAACGTCTTGCTGGAATAAAGTGGGGTTCTTCTCAAAGTGTTCTTACATCTACCTTTACATCTTACATTAAGCCTGTATTGGATTATGGCTCAGAGGTCCTTATTACTGCCTCTGACAGCACACTTTCAAAACTCGACCTCGTTCAAAATAAAGCACTAAGACTCATCACTGGTGCTGTGGTGTCCACTCCTATTCCTGCTATGCAGCTACAGACAAAAATTTTTAATTTAACTGACAGACGAATCAAGGCTTCCCTTTCTCTCGCTGAAAGATTGAGAAAAGAGCATTTCTGGTCTGATTACATTCTTCCGCATACTAGACTAAAATCTCAACATTCTTTTCTATGGTCCAAAGACTTGCAGAGGCCTTTGAGGTATACCTCAAAACTCAAATTTTGAATTGGTAGCCAATGGCTACCAGATCCTCACAAAATGGTAGCCAAATCTCAAAAAATGATAGCCGAACTTTATTTTAATTTAAATTATTTAATTTATTTTATTCCGTTTATTTATTTAGTATGAGTGTATATGTCATTGGCGTAGCAAAGAACGTTTCTTATAAAATAATAATTAAAAATAAGTAAGTAAATAAAAAATATTAAAAAAAATAAATAAAATAAAAAGTGAGCTAAAAATAAAAAAGAAAAAGAGGGTTGAGGAAAATTTTTGGAGGGGGGGGGGAATTGAACTTGGGGGGAACGGGCACCCCTACCCAGATATTATTTAACACATCTTTTGCAAACTCTAATCTGCATTAATTTATCTTTAAGCAAAACACATCACGATAAAAAAATAAATAAATAAAAAAGATTATTATTATTATTAATTTTTTTCAGCTTTCAAAACTTCTAGAAACATCACAGCTTTCAACCAAAACACGAGTTAGTTCCACGAGTATAAAGAAAACAACAAAATACCAAAAACTTGAACAGAATGTAAAACCTAAACCATTTGCGTTTCTACAAAAATATTTTTTTGTTTCTACAAATGCATGCAGAATTTTATAAAAATCGATGCCTGAGTGTCAAAAAATGAATGAATACAAGAAAGGTAAACAATATAAAACAAAACGAAAAAAAAAACAAAAAATGAAATAAAAGATCCAGCAGAAGAATAAAAGGGTTTCAGCCGTATTCTTTCCACCTTCTCTAGACGCAAGGGTGCCATTTTTTTAAAATTATTTATGTGTTTTATAAATACGTTTGTACTTCTCTTTATTTATTTTGGAACACACATTTTCCTCTTCTAACTGGTGAAAATGGACAATCTACAACGCGGCACCATTTTGAAAACGCGGGACGCCATTTTGAAAATTTACCGCGAAACTTAAAAATAACAACTTTTTAAGGAGAAATAAAGTAAATAAACGGATATATCCCCTCCTCCAGTAGGTTTTAGATTTTAAAAAGAAAAAAAAAAAGGAAAAACAAACAATATGATTAAAACAAAAAATCAAAAATCTTGCAAAAAAAATTGTTTTATAGCGATATCGTTTTTACCTTGTCTCGGTGCATTTTGACTCAAAGACGCCATTTTTGTTTATTCATATGTAAACCAAATGTACAAGATTAATTCTTTTTATTTTGGAAAGGACATTTTCGTCTTAACTGGTAAAAATGAACAATAACAACGCGACGTCATTTTGAAAACGCGTAGTTTAAAAATACCGCAAAACGAAGAAATAGCCATTTGTTAAGGAGAAATAAAGTTGAAAAATGAATTTAAGATCAAAAAAGCATAATTTACTAAATTGGTGTATGAAATTTGTCTATTTTTACGATCGCGTGTAAAGAAAGCCGAGTTTTCGAAATAGAAGTTTTGTAACGAATTTGCCGTCGTGATTGCGATTTTTGTTTTCTATTCAAAACAAGAACACATAGCACAATTAGCCACAATTGGACAATACTCCCCCCCTCCCTCCTTCATCCCTGGCGATCCGATAGCCGAACTTTTAGTGGACAAAAGAATTTGGGGAAAGGTCATATGTCAAGACTATTGGTCAGAGAAGGTTGCATTGGCGAATGGTAGCCACATTGGCGACTGAAGTGAAAATAATGGTCGCCAAAATTTGAAAATTGGTCGCATTTGGCGACTGGCGACCGCGAGTTTTGAGCTTTACTTTGAGGTCTCCAACCCCAGACTTGGCATCTATAGACCATCTTCTTATACTGGCCTTCTGAGATATGCTGCAGCTAGGTTTGATCTGGTACAGCCTGTCAAGAAATCAGATTCTCATCAGACTGAGATGCACTCCATTGCTTTGGCCACAATACATGAGAGGTACCCTGATCAGGATTGGTTTAGGGTTTATACTGACAGATCGGCCACTCCTTCAGCTGGTAGAGCAGGTGCCAGTGCCTACTCCAAACACTTTAGTCTTCTGGAGCCTCTCGACACTTGGGCGGATAACTTCAATGGAGAAATGAACGCAATTTTTATGGCCATCAGATCTATTGGAGAAAAAACTGAACAAAATATTGTTCTCTTTGTTGATTCTCAGTCTGCGATTCAGACCATTACTGATTACAATTTATATCCTTCAGAACTTGAGCTTGAGTCTAAAAAATCCATTGATTCTCTTTTGCGTTCCGGAAGAGAAGTTTTCTACCAGCGGATCTCAGGCCATTGTGGCATCTATGGAAATGAATGAGCGGACATCTTGGCTAAAGAGGCTGCGTCCCTGCATCCACCTTCTCGCCCGGTTCCACTTACAGGGTGGTGACAAATCAGGGAGATCAGGAAAAAGTCAGGGAACTTTACTGATCAGGGATATATCAGGGAATTTCGAAAAAATAATAAAAGTTCAGGGAAAATTGATCAAATAAAGAATTTTTTTTGTTTTTGCTTTGCAAAATTAAATACCCTTTTTTCCTATGCATTTTCCGCCAATTATTTGTTAAAACAAAAAGTAAAATTAGTGAGGTGCGATTATACACTGACACATGTTTGTGCATTTTTTTTCCTAAGGTCAAAGTATTGAATCTTAAGTTATTAACCACTTGATGAACTTCCTAAGCTTCTGTGTCTGTAAAGTTGTTTATTTTACGCAGTTTGAATTTTTCTGCCAGGCATTCCATGCTACGTAAAATAAACAACCCTACATGCAAAGAGGAAGCCGCCATTAAAGACTTTTTTTTTAAAATTGTTACTACTAAGAGCTTAAAAGGTATTTCACTTAGTGTTTTGGATTTAATTACTAAAATTGAATGTTAAATGAAAACCAACTTTGTTTTTGCCATCTTATTATTCGCTGTCACTGTAGACTAAATGATGTTTTTTTTTTTTAAACTTTAAAATACTTTTATTTTAAAACCACGTTATATACTATGAAATTATGCTGCTTGAAAATTTATTTCAAAATTATTTCTAAATAAACATTCTTAGTTTTATCATGATTAGATATGTCTTTAAGAGTGGTTTCTTAGAATTCTTATGTTAACAGGTTACTGGAAGTAAAGTATTTGTTTTAGATTTCCTATAATATTTCTTCGTAAATAATTTAATATACTATTTTTACTAAAAAAAAGAAGCTTATTTAAAATTTTTTTTTAAATTAACAGCTTAAAATGTTTTAAACACTGCATTTTATTTAATATGTTATCAGGTAGGGTAAATTAAGAAAACCATTATCCATAATAACGTAAATCAGGGAAATTCAGTAAACTTAATCAGGGAAAAGTCAGGGAGCTTTTTTTCACCGTTCCTGCCGCCACCCTGACTTAGAAACGCTAAGCGACTTCTCGTAAGCAAAATCCAACATGCTACATTCTCTGCCCTGAGGAACAAAGCTGACGGAAAGCCCTGGGCTTGCCTTCTGGATGATGAACAGCGTACACGCCTTTCTCTCCTTCCTAGAGCCCTGGGAGTTGCCTCTTTCCGAACCATTACTGGGCATGACTATCTACAGGCCCATTTACATAAAATCAACCTGTCAGATTCACCTCTCTGTGTACTCTGTGAGGGGACTTCTCCAATGACAGGGGAGCATCTTTATAGTTGCTCCTCTTTTCATGACATTCATAATTGTGATGACTTCCAGACCCTAACACCCTTTCAAAAAAAATTGAAAATCCTTACAGTTTTGTTTCAACTCCATTCTTCAAGTAAATGCATAGTTAAACATGATTAAAATACTTTGATAGTATTTGTTAATAGATTTAGTGCTCAAAATAGTGTCTGAATGTCACACCTGTCACAATGGAATTGCCCTTTAGTTAAAAAATGATTTAGATTAATCAATTTAAGCCATTGAAACCCTGGTCTGCAGTATGCTACAGAACAGAGGATTCTAAAAATCTTAGTTTGCTAAAGTAAAAAAACAATGAACCTCCAGTGCAAATAATTTTGTTAAGACAAATACTGTCTGATCATCGATTACATGGAAAGGCTAATATCCGGTTTATAGGTGGAAATGGACGTATCTATTAGTTTATAGGGGTGTTAGTTGGTTTGTTTTATATGTGCACTTTTGCCTCTCTATTATTTAGCCTTAGTTTTGTAAAAATGAAAATTTGCTCAGAGCAACATTTTTTTAAATCTAAAGTATATTCAATCTATATTATCACGGCAAAAATGAATTGATTTATTTATTCACATCAAAGTTTTGGGCTTTTTGCTTTTACGTTCCTGAACAAAATGAAAACATTTTCTTTTCTTTTTGTTGTTTCCATGGTAACTATTTTTGTTTTCCCTTATTTTATTTTAGAAAATGCAATAAAAGAATAAGGCACTATTGACATTATAAAACGCGTGCATCAAAATCCCATCGTTATTTTCCCTTTTCCCCTGCTAGATTCATTCAGATGGAATCGTCTTTACTTGGCAGATTGCCAAATTACATATAATCCATGGTCAAACAGTACTTAAAGTGGAAGTTTTATACAGCAGACGTAATGTTTTAATGTCTTTAAAACTGCAATAAAATTTAGAATGATGCTGATGCAAAATTTAACATGAAATATTTAAGCTATTTGGTATGATTATTTTATTAATGTTTGATATTTTTCTTTGGTTCAAAAGAAATCCTCAGTGATTTTTGAAATTTACTGTCAGCCGAATTATTTCTGAGCTTTCTTTCTTGGTTCATCCATAATTTAAAAAAAAAAGAGAGAAAAAAAGTATGCATTAAGTTGAATTTTTAAGCTTTCATTGTTATGTGATTTTTAAAAATTAAAAATAGTTTATTCTGTTAATAATATTTGAACACATAATTAAAAAATATTTACTATTTATGTGTCAAATATTAAGATTTCTTAAAATTAATAGCATTTTTTAGTATTTTTTATTACCTAAGATGTTTCTATTTTCAGGTTTTGGTTGCCTTAGTGACAATGTGATTTTTAAAAACGTTTACTCTATTAGTAATAATTGAACACATAATTAGAACACATTTACTAGTTATTTTTCAAATATTAGATTTAAAAAAATTTATAGCATTTTTTAATAACTTTTGTTATTTAAGATATTTCTATTTTCAGGTTTTGGTTGCCTTAGTGACGAAGAAATTCTATCGAGCTAGAGTTATCAAAATTTTGCTAAAAACAGATGGTCACCATTTCAGGTTGTATGTTTATGCATTATTTCAGTTATTTTGTTGTTTTGTAGCAGGGTCATTCCATACGAAATGAGGAAAATTCGCAAAAAAGTGGTGGCCGCATGGTAACAGATTTTTATGAAATTTGGTATACAGGTTCCTTTTATGCCTATATAAAAATATCTAAAATATTTTTGCTTAAATTTTTTTATTTTAATAGTTACATACGATTGAAAATTGGTCAAATTGAACAGCATTCTCATAAATGCTAAATGTTGCACTTTTGAAGGCTTGTATCTTATTAACTATTTAATGAAAACATAAGCGTTATATGTTGTTGCAATCTATGGAGTAGGGTAATTAATCTGATATCAGTAAAATCATCAAAGTTATTATAGTTAACTTTTAACCGAGTTTCAAAAACTGAAAATCTTTCAATTTTCTCATAATTAAGCATTTTATTTTTTAATCTCAATCTTTAAGGAATGCATTAGCTTTGATGAAATTAATACCCAATAATGTGCTAACCAGGAAACATCACGAGTTCAGTAATCATGAAAAAAGTTAAAAATGGTCGCATTCGAAAGAGTATCTTTAGAAAAAAATTTGACCCAAATATTGTGTGCCCTCGTCCTTTTGTTTTTGAGATATGGGGGGTCAAAGTCTGTCGAAATCTTACGAAAATTCGCCAAATTTAAAGACTTGGCAAGAAATGGAAAATATCACGTGATTTCATCGCCAGCGTCTAGCAAGACTCATTTCCATTTCTGGTCATCTGCAAAGCGCGTAAACGATGTTTCGAACCTTTACTTGTGTAGGTAAAATTAAAAAGTAACTATGAAGCCTGTGAAATGGAAACTAGAGAGCTTTATCCAGAGGAGCTACAACTTTATAACGAAATTGAACGTAGGATTTAACTTTGTAATCGTGATAATAATGCATTTCAGAATTTAAGTGCAATTCAAGTGTGTTTTACTTAACTAATTTAAGTTTGTACTCTTGTAATGAAATGTGTTGTAAGTAATTAATAATTATGTACGAGAATTAATATGAATAAATAAAAAAAAAAAAACATGCTTATTAAAGCTTATATATTGAAAATAAAATGGATAGTTTTTGAAGTTGAAAGAACATGATCATGGATTGTAGTATCCCAGCTCTTATTTATTTTTTCAAAAGTTATTATCATTCATGAAGTTTTATTGTCCGACCACTGCTAGGGAAAATGTTTAATTTAAAATCGAAAAAAAAAATAATTAAAAAAAAGAAAACAACGGATAGTAAATGTCAAAAATTTGCACAGCAAAACTAACGATGTCGGAAATTACTTCATAACAGATTCTTATCAAAAATTTTATAGTCGACGTTCATTACAACAACCCCTGTAGTTCGAAAAAGTCTGTCACTGCAACTGAAAGTCACTATAACGTAAATGCACATCATATTGCATGTTATTTAGTCATTTTTAAAAACACTGAAGTCACTTTTACCAATTATGTTTCACATTAAAAGGGAATTCAAATACGAGCAAAATAAAAATTAATACATTTTTTTTTTTTATTTGACTTGTTAGAGGGTTTGCACATAACTTGAAAACGATACACATAACGAAAAACACACTGGAAATAACTGACAGAAATCGTTTTTTTTAATTTGAGAACATGGTTTGAAATCTTTAAAAATGTCGTTTTCTTCGTATTTAGATACTGTTGAAGACTTCAGATTTACGACTTTTCAAAAAAAAAAAAAAGCACCCCGCGCCATGGTAGTCACCCCGAGTAAAGAATTAATGGGGCATTCCAAGGTATTTTTGACATTTATGTAGAGTCCGTAACGTGACCTTTTTTGCCATAACTTTTTAATTTACAGTTTGATTAGCATATTATTTTATTTTGATCTTTTCCTACCAACACACCAGCTCAAATTAAAATTATTTGCAAATCAAACGGTAAATTAAAAAGTTATGGCAAAAAAAGGTCACGTTACGGACTCTACATAATGTCAAAAATACCTTGGAATGCCCCTAATGCGATATTTCTCACGCGCTTTGGTGGTGACCAAATATGGAAGTGAAATGTCTTGTCAGATGCAGATGTTGAATTCGCGCCGTACCTTCCATTTCTGAACAAAACTCGCTAAATTTGGCGACTTTACTAACAATTTCGGTAATTTTTAAGACATCATATTTCGATAACGTGGTCACGAGGGCACGTAGTTTCAGTGCCATAAACATGTTTTCCAATGCTCTTTCGAATGCCACCAATTTAGAATTTTTTTGAATTTCCTTGATCGTGATGTTTCCTGGTAAGTATCATAAAAGAAATACCTTACTTTTGTAGTTGTATTTTAACTCCTTTGTCTTCATAATCAGTTTTAAACTTGGTGATATTTTGTAAAATGATGATTTTCCCCTTCACATACACACAAAAATTCAAATGAGGGAAAATTCAGCCAACTTTAAAATTTTACAAGAATATAGAGCTGTGTTTCTACTATTTGCTTGAAGAAACTCGAAATTGGTTTTTGATTTCCAAACGTAAAATAAAATTCAGAAAAATAGCTTTTTTTTTGTTTTATTGGTCAATTCATACAGTTTCGACGAATGGGTGCGCTCGACCATTTTTAATTTTTTTTTTGAAATTCTTATTCCTAAAAGCTGCATATGAAAGATGTTTAAAACAACTTTTATTTTTTCTCTCAACTGGACCTTTGATTTTTTAGAGGTCATCAAAAGTGATTTTCGTAGTCAAAAATGGGACCATTGCATTTTGGCCGAAATCTGTTTGAATTACATTTATGACAGTTAATTTAACACTTTGATGTTAAAGTGCATAAGTTGATAGTCTTATATGCTGAGTTACGTAGCTGTAAGTTAATAATTAAAATAATGGCAACAGGTTACAGTTCAAGACCAGATGTAAAAATAGTACTCATTTCAAAGGGGGATAACTCACGTAGGGGACGGAAACACAAAATGAAATACAACAAAAACTAATCACTGGAACCATGCTAAAAAGAATATGTAACTGTTGCTGTGTGTTTGTGAACCCTTTATAAATTACAGCTCCCTAAAAATCGGAAAAATGACGAAAATGACATTTTTAGACCCCTATAAACCAAAAGGGGATAGAATTAAAAATAAAATTTCCTGGCCAATTGAATATTCCGTTCAAGTACTATACATGTTATACATATTGTTTTTTGTATTTGGTTTGTAAAAAAGATACAGGTCTTTGAAATTAAGCAATTTTGCTAGTCAATTCACACACTAAAACAGAAATAAAAAGTGTGAAAACGTCATGGCACCTTCTTAAATACGTATATTGTGCCCTATGTAATACATTATACTGAAAAACATACTGTAATTTTCAAAATAATTATTTTAATTTGATAACTTAGAACTATTTGAACATGAATGAGTAGTTTGTACTGTATGGAACTTGTATGGATTGACCCTTATGTGAAATTACGAGAATTCAAAGAATTAGATAAACAACTAAATGATGCAAAAGCAAATAAAACTAACATTTATTTCAATTAAAAAGATGTACATTTCAGACTGTACTTCATAAACATGCTTTTGAGAAAATGAAACACGAGAGAAATGGTTAGTTTTGCTAAACTTACAAAATAAAACGAAGTAACTAATGAAATTTTAGCTTAGTTCAAGTTACTCTAGTAACAAAAATACGCTGATACCAATGATTAAAATTTAGTAGCATCTAAAAGACACTTCAATATGTTACGTAAAAAAAATTGAGTAAATTTAGAACATTCCCTCATCTTCAAAAAAACATCTAAAACAGAGGAAAAAATGAAATTTTTGGAAATTTTCGATTTTTTAAAGTATAATTTCGTCATCAAGAAATTAATAAACAGTTACTAAATTAGAGCAGATAGTTAGTTATAGATAGTTTTTCAATCTGAATTATTTTTACTGTTATTTTTTCATTAAAAGAGCTAGAAGAGTGATTTGAAATTTGAAGTAAATTGGCAAAAATTCAATCTTTGTTAATATCTCAGATTCAAAAAAAGATCTGAATAAATTTTACTTTGCTCTTTCTCAATAGAAAATTGTTTATAGAAAGCGGAAATATTTATTTTTTAAGTGTACGTTTATAACTTATGGAGTTATTGAGTCACAAACTGGTAGCAATGGACAAAATTTAGGCTTAGCGTAAGCATCAACTTCTAATTTCAATAACAAAGCAACAAACAGTTTTCAAACTTCCATACTTTGCATTCCCTTATAGATATGTATGGTTTACCTAAATAAAAATTTTCATTGAAGTCTGTGACATGTCAGCCACAGCTGATTTGCTCATTTCGCATGGAATGACCCAGCAGTTTATATATACATATACAATGAAAGACTTAATATCAACATTCAGTGATGAATTCAAACTTCTTTGATGTATTTCAAAAATATTTGATGAATATCCTTATTTATTACCTGCACCAGGAAATGTTGATATCCACCTTGCTCTAAATGTGACTGTTGAAAAAAGAGTAAATTTTGCTAGATTGTAGTCCTTTCTGACATCTACTTTTAATACTTAATAATATCCTTTTTTTTCTTGTCACTGGTGGGCTCTGCCCTCTGCTGGCTAACACTCACCAACCCCGAAGATTGCTTCGCAATCTTATTTGATTCGCAAAGATTTAAATTGTCAATTAGAAAAAGAAACAGATTAAAAACGCATTATGAGCTCTCTTTGGAACGAAAAGCACCCCTTCCCCAGGTTTCAAAATAATTTACCAACTTGCAGAGCGATAAAGGCTAGGAGGCTCTTAAACATTGCAAAACTGCAGTTGTGTACGTTTGAAAAGTCGCTTTTATATTTGTGGTACCTAGTAGTATATATGCTCTTTTGCTGGGGGCTTGATTTGAGTTGAGCCTAAGGTTTTCCGTTAAAATCGAAACCCTTAAAGTTTGTTAATAAGAAAGAATTAACAAACAAATCTAAAAGAGGTAACTATGGCAACGCCAAATATAACATCTATAATTTGAATGGAAATGACCTTTTTCAAATTTGATTAACACTGCTTGTAACTTTTTTTCTTTGGAGATAGAAGCTAAGTTGTTCGACCATAGGTTGGGTTAGATCTATAGTAAAAAAAGCCGCTCCTTCCAGTGGTGTCAAAAAGAAAACTGTGGGACAATTCCTTCACTTTTTACTGATAGATTTAATGAAGAAAGTAGTGCCTAAATTTTTACTAAGCCTAAAAAAGTTTGAGCTAAAAACGCATATAACTCCCACCGTAATTAAATTAGAACATTGAAGCAAATTGCGTAGAATGTGGAAAATTCTACCCTTTCCAACGATATATAATAATATGTGCAAGTAATATTTCATAGGCAATAACAGGCAAGTTACACGAAATTTGAGCTTAAAAAATTAATTACAAAAAAACTAATTCGAATTTTAAAAAGCAAAAGCCTAGTTGCAAACCACCGGGACTTTTAGTAATTTTGTACAAAATTTCAAGGCTGTAGGGGCTATGGGGTCTCCTGGATGCAGGCCTGCCACAGACTTCCTTTCAAAATTTTCTTTGACCTTACTTTTTTTAATATAAAGAGATAACGTAACCATATCTTCAAATGCAACTGTACAAACATGGTCCAAATCAATTATATGTGCATGTTATTTTAATGAAGGGAAACATGTTTTGCTTTGTAACCCTTGATGGACATTACTTCTTAGGAGACATTAAAGAACTTTAAATGCTTGAAAAAATTACATATTTTATAAATTTCTAGCATTTTGTGAATAAAATATTTGCTGATTATAAAGTTGAAGGTTGAAAGAAAAAATAGTAAAAAAAAAAAATAAACCAGATTGGCCATTTGACTTTAGAAAACATGAATAGATAATTCTAAATAATTTCCTATATAAAATGACCCAGTTTAGTATTCTAAACAACTTTTTAAGAATTTTCTTCTTCAAATAATTTTTTTTTAAGAAAGAAAGTTTAGTGAAAGTAAAATTACTTTTTATTGTAACATTATTTTTATTAAAGCGTTATCGACATATCGAATTAAATATAGTTTGAAATGTTCATCATGGCGTATTAAGTTATGCTGTCATAATTTTCAATTAGGTTTCTTTCTTTATTCACTTTATAGTTATTATAAACTTAATCCATTGATTTGTTTAAGTAGAATAAGAATGAAATTGAAATTTTATGACCATTTGAAAGTGGTAGTTGGATGTAATATTTATATTCAAATTCTAAAAGAAATGATTTTAATTTCCAGAGTGTATTTGTTAGACTATGGAAGAGAATGTGAAGTTACTAAAGACAAGTAAGTAATTTATTTTACTTTTTGAATTTCCTTCTGAATAGATTAGGTTAATTTTTTTAGTTTATTGGTAGTATGCTTTTCATAAAGTCTAGAAAAAAAAAGTGCAAATGCATTTTTTTTTGCCTCTATCTTGATATATATTTCCTGCTGGGAAATAATATAATGATGAGTTTTATACTGTGGTACTGTTTACCGCGGATTGTATGTAATTTGGCAATCTGCCAAGTAAAGACTATTCCATCTGAATTAATCTAGCAGAGGAAAAGGAAAAATAATGATGGGGTTTTGATGCACGCGTTTTATAACATCACTAGTGCCTTATTCATTTCTTGCATTCTCAAACATAAAATAAGAGAAAACAAAAATAGTTACCATGGAAACAACAGAAAGAAAAGAAAATATTTTCGTTTTGTTCAGGAACGTAAAAGCAAAATGGTAAGCTCAAAACTTTGTTGTGAATAAGTAAATAAATTAATTTTTACCATGAGAATATAGATCAAATATACTTTAGTTTAAAAAAATGTTGCTGGGAGCAAATTTTTATTTGCACAAAACTGAGGCTAAATAATAGAGAGGCAAAAGTGCACATCTGTAACAAACCAAATAACACCCCTATAAACTAATAGATACGTCCATTTCCGCCTATAAACTGGATATTAACCTTTCCATGTAATCGATGGTCAGACAGTATGTTTTTGATGTTGTGGAAGTCTTGAAAAAGTTTGAAAAGTGTCTCTTCTTTTGCTGTCCTTTTTAAAAAATAGCTAAAATTTAAAAGACCTGTGAATTCGTACTCTTTTATGTAACATCAAGAAATGTGTGTGAGCCTTAATCATCAAATATGCTTGTAAAATGTACTTTAAAACATCCTCTATAACTTTTTGAACAAAACCCTGGGAACATTAACATGCCTATGGTCTTGATTTCATTGTTTTGCTTCTAAGGAAGTTTTGTATTGTATTTAATAAAGATTGCTTCTCAATGAAAAATACTTTTATGTTTTTTGTCTTTTAGATTGTACAGCATACATAAAGATTTCTTAGCACATCCATATCAAGCAGTTGAATTCAAGCTACTTGGTTTAGAGCCTATAAGCTTAGTAATAAATCCTCTTGATCTAACATTTTCATCTGGGTAAGTGAACAGTTTGAAAGATAATTGGAATTTTCTTCTGTATCACAAGATGAATCGTTCAAGATATTGCTGATAAACATGTTGATGAATATGCCGAAACTTCCCTTGTATTGTGTAAACAGCTTTATTTCTGTTCTATGCTTTTGTAATATTTTAGGCTACGCTGTCAAAACAGTTATTTACATTTCATCTCCTTATGCTAATCGTCTCTGGTTGATTTTGTAATCTTTTCATTACTTTCATTCTTTTTCCAAAAGTTATTGTCATGTACTAATGTGTTAAAAAAGTTTTATTTTACGTTGCTTACACACTTGTGAACAGGAGTGCCCATCCCCCACAAGTTTGATGGAGCAAATCCCCTCCCCCCAATTTTCTCAACCCTCTTTCCCTTTTTTATTTTTTATATTTTAGCTCTCTTTTTGACTTTATTTATTTTTTAAAAATTTTAATTAAAATTAATTTAATTATTATTTGTATCATTAGAAAAGTTTTGTTCTATGCCAATGACATACACACACACACAAACTAATTAAATAAATGAACTGAAGTATAAATGAAATGAAATAAAATAAATAATTTATTAAAAAATTAATAAATAAGTTTAAATAATTTTAACCCCCCCCCCCTAATTTTGATGGCGCAACTTGCGCCTTAATCCCCACCCCCCCTGTGGGCAACCCTGCTTGTGAAATGTGTGTTTTAGTCTAGCCAGTTTGATCTTTTAGATCAATTAAATTTTGAACTAAATGCACAGATTTAATTTGTCAGAAACAGTAATTAAAAATGTTTTTTATACACTGAAGAAGATGCTTATGAATATTATAAGTTATGAAAAATCAGTCTGTAAAAATGCTCTTGAAAGTTTTTGTCTTCTACACCTAAAGATCAGGGGTGCCCACAAGGGGCGCCATAAAATTTTTTTTTTTTTTTTTGGGGGGGGGGGGGGGGGGTTCTTTAGAACATGAATTTTTTGAATTTTGGAAAGAAAAATTTTTTAAGCTCATTCAACAAGAAATAGATGCATTACTTTTTTCACGTACTCTTGAGGGCCGTCGCCGTACCCTCCCCCCCTTTTCAGAAACGGGGCTGCCAATATCATTTTAGCAATGCAACTAATGAAGAAAAAGGAAAACTGTTCGTTGTTTTAAAGAATTAAAATAGTAATTATAAATGAACAATTGAAATAACAGTGCCAAAAAGTATTTTTTCTGTGAAATTTGAATAGAAAATGTAAATTTAAAATACAATTTTGGTACTCCATGATTCTCTTTTATTAAGCGTATCTAAGTATGGGCCGCGGAAATATACGCTCAAACATTTTTATTAAAACGCAAAAAAAAAAAGGTATTCAGAACAGTACATTCTTCACTAGGCCGCATAGTGGGTATGTCTGCCTAGTTGGAAACTATGAGATCGGCTCAAATTAAAGTATTGTGCATAGAGTAAAATTAGCATAATGGGAGGGAGGACCGGCGACCAAATTAACGTGGTGCACGCCTTGTCTCTCGACGCCCCTGGTTATACAAAACCATGGTTCTTCAGTTAAAAAAAAAACATAAATAAATAAGACAGCTTCATTAGGACAGCTCATAGGATAGGGGTCGCCGAAACATTCCTCTTTTTTTTTTTTGATGGAAAATGTGGTCCTGAAAATCATTGCTAAGTGGAGAAAAATGTTTGGGGCGCCGAAATAAATTTGAAATAGAGAGAGAGAGAGAGAAACAGTTAACTGCAAAGAGAGAGATTCAAAGTATTGTAATGAATACTCGCAACAAAAATTCTAAATGTTTGAATGTAAAAATTGTAAGTAAATCAAAGCCTGATCAAGAGATGCAGGAGGAATGCTTAAAATAAAATGAAGTGGAATAGAGACCTAAAGTAACGCAGAAAATTACCAAATCCGTTCAAAATGTTAGAAGTTCTTTTTCTAAGGCCGCAAACGCTTGTATTGCAAGAAAACAAAAATATTAGGAGGGAAATTGAATACTTTATTATTGAAAATTCAAGCAAAATAAACGTGTTTGGCAAAGGAAAATTGGAAGAAAGTATTACCACAATATGTTTATCAACAATTAGAATTTACAATGAAGGTAAAAGGGACGTAGCCAAACTGAAAGGAAGAGTGGGAAACTCCAAACTCTTCTTTTTACGTTTTTACGTCCCCAAAGCTGGCCTGTAAGTGAATTTTTAAATCTTAGGTTCTGAAAAAATCCCGGGTAAAACGTTCTCAATCCCATCTTTTACCCTAAGGTCATCAAAGATGGCCTACACCTCAGTATTTAGGGCTGCAATTTTGAAAAACTGTGAGAGTGCTCCCAACGTAACCTCCGAGAAACGCCCTCTCAATTAACCATTCATCATCATTCAAGGCCGAATAAATTTCCTCTTTTCTACTTTAATTAAAAAAAAACTCTCTGAGGTGTCCTGAAACTCGTTCTCCAAATGTTACCGAAGATCCTCAGAAATTTCATTGTTAAGGCTTCAATTCAGAAAACATTTTGGGGAAGATTTCCAAAACCTTCTACCCCCCCCCCCCTAAAAGTATTTAAAATCGTGTACAATTGTGTTAACTGAATTTCAATTTTGAAAATTTGCCATGATAGGACTCCGAATGTCTCCATCCATTAACATTACCAAAAATCTTCTAAAACTGCGGTTTCAACGGATCGAAATTGTTTCAAGAGCATGCTCCCCCCCCCCCCCTCTTTATCTCGCCAACATTATAGAAAAATGTCTTGAATCTTGCTTTTGTGCTTCAATTACGAAACATTTCTGGTCGCTAATGCCTTCAAAACTCCCCTTCCCTTTTTCATCGAAGGTTGGATTAAATTACGTTTCCGGAGCTTTAATTTCAAAAGACGGGCGGTACACTAAATTTTAACAAAAAAAGTCTACAATCGTGTTTTTGAAGCTTCAAAATCTCAAAAAATTTCGGGGTGTGGGGCCGCATCTCTCTTCTCCATAATATCACCATACATCGTCTAAAACTGCCTTTTTCGAACTACAATTTTCCCCGGGGGTAACCCCCGAACCCCCGCTTTACGTGTCACAATAAGAAATAATTCACAATTGGGAATGCGTGCTTGAAGTTTGCATTTTGAAAAATTATAGAATGATGACCGCGAGTCTCTTCCTCCCTTAACATCACCACAGATCGTCTAAAACTGTGTTTTTCAAATGACAATCTTGGAATTTCCCGGGTAGAGCCCCCGGACCCCCTCTTCTGAACATAATTAAATATGACGTACGATTGTGTTGGAAACTTATATTTGGGAAAAATATCGGGAGATGCTATCCTGGACCTCATCTCCCCTTCCTCCCAAAATTAAAATATAGTCTAAAACTGTTTGTATGCCCTCGATTTCGAAATAATGCAAGAAGGTAGCCCTCCGACACCCCCTAATTGTGACTGAATATTATTCTTCTTACGATTAAATTTAAATTGCTAGTACTAAAGTCTAGTATTATAACTATTCCTGCTAAACCAGAAGCCAAATCTTCTCTCTCTCTGCATATTGGAACATGCGTTTAAAACAAATAAGGGGCCGCCAAAGCGAACCCCCCTCCTCCAGTTTTGATCTAATGACGGCCCTGGTACTCTTTCCAAAATTTAATGACCGTGTCTCTTTTTCAATGAAGGGAACACATCACAGACGGCATGGAGTTGGTGTCCGTTTCAAAGCTGGATCAGATAATTTGACTTCCTTGCAATTTTTTTAATAAATTTTCTGGAAGTAGCACAATTCTGCATGATGAATACGCCTTTCAGTGATGAGAGTCATCTAAAACTGTGTTTCTAGTACTGCAATTTTGAAAAATTTATAGGAGAGAGCCCCTGATTCTCCCCTCTTTCCTTAACACGATCAAAGACAAGCCTAGAATTGCGTTTTTGGAGTATCAATTTCAAAAAACTGCCGGGGTAAAGGCACCGTAATTCACCTTCCCCTAACATTACCAAGATCTATCAAAACTGCATTTTTTAAAGCTACAAGCCCCCCCCCCCCCCCCCGCTCTCGTCAACATTATTACAAAATAGTCTTAAATTTGGTTTTCAGGGCTTCAATTTCGAGAAAATTCCAGCAGAGCTTCCGAAAACTCTTTTTCTTAACGTCACAAAAGTCAGCTACAGTTGCGATTTTAGAACTTCAAATTCAGAAAACTGCTTTTCCCCAACCATAGATAGCATTTTTAAAACTTAAATTTTGAAAATTTTCCTGCTGCGATCTCTTTTTTCCCTAACATTATCACAAATAGTCTAAAACTGCGCTTTGAGAACTAATTTTGAAAACAAAGGAGAGTCTTGCTTAACACAACATTACACTATCTACAATTGCGCTTTTAAAGTTTCAATATTGAAAAATGACCAGGAAGGGGCCACCAAACCTTTTATCCCCCTAACATAACCAGAGATCGTCTAAAACTGGTTTTAAATTTACAATTTCGAAAATTGTCCGGGGGGAGAAACCCCCGGAGCCCCTATCTAAGTGACAATAAATTTCCGTTTCATGATTCATATTCAAACATCTAGTAATGACTCCATCCTAAGCCAGAAAGTTGAATCCCGTCTCCGTGTAAATATTCACACGCTTGAAAAAAAAAAAATAAGTTGTAGCAAAATTTAAGTGTACCCAAAACTTCTTTACTCAAGGTCCACGTTGTAAAATTTGGGAAGGCAAGGCGGGTCAACTATACAACAATATTTCAGTTCAAATGGTATTTGTTAGCGCTACCCCACCACCCCCCGTGAATTTGACTGGAAATTAAACACTCTAAAAAACTGTTATGTTTAATCCGATTCGAAAGCGAGAAATTTTTTTTCGGGGGGGGGGGGGGGGGGCGGGATTTGCGCCATTGAACTTGGGGGGGATGGGCACCCCTGCTAAAGATTGACATTTGTAGTTAGTCTCAAGTGGTTGATGGATACTTTTGTTTGGTAGCCACTTTTGTTATCATTAATAGCTGCTTTATTGATTACTGCCTCCTGCCTTTTATATGGTTAATTTACTTATTTTATTTTCGAATTTAGGAACCAAAACTAGAAATTATAAAAGAAACAGAAAAGTCAAAATTTTCAGAACATAATTATTTGTTTTTAATATTTACATCTGTTTACTAAACATTATTTAGTACAAGCAATAGCTTTTAGTTTAATTATTCATTGTTTAGATGTTAGTAAATTAACCTATTTTAGTAAAACAAGCCATACTTGTTTAATGAAATTATTACCAAGTGTTTGTGAAGTCTCAAAATACTTCGGGGTAGTCTAATTCATGTCTCTTTGAAGAAAGTTATTGTGTGCAAAATTCAGGAAAATCTTAAGAAAAATGTGAGTTAAGTTGGTAGACTTATGTCAGTTTCCTCTTATCTGCTTCAATACTCTCAAAATTAGCCCTAACAAAATTTTTAATTTTTTTTTCTGCATTTTTTTGCTACCGATAAAAGTTTTATGGCAAATAGTTGTCTTTCTTTTTTGCCCCCCACTTAAAAGACCCACTTGCCACCACTAATTTTAGCAGTGATCATACTGAAGAATGCCTCCCCCCCCCCTATGTACAAACCTATGGTTTTGGGTATGAAAAATTTCTGAAACTGCTTGGATGTCCATAAAAAGCACCAAATCGGCCTGAAATTATGCACTTTGTAGAGCATAATTGTTACTAATTCATTTATAAGCAATGAAAAGAAATACTAATTCAAATATTTACTTTTACAAATAGTTAGTGAATTGGAAAGATCACTGAAATTGTTTAAATTTTATTCATAACGTGTTTGAACACAATGTGGACAGATAATATTGTCAATGATTTAAGGGGAGTCATGACCCTCCCATTGTATTTACACTTGGATAGTATATGCCAGATATTCTCAAATTTTTCGGACTTGTGACACCCTTTAAAGAATTAGGAATTTTTCACAGCACCCTAGTCTATTATATACGTACATTCATTATCGAAATTTCTTCCTTGGTTTAGAAGCCCAATTGAAACATATATGTTGCTATTGCAATAACAACGCCGGTTTTTCTCCAGAACCAGGGCTTACCAATCTACAAGTTCATGCCAGTTCATTTCAAGCATAGTCATGTTTATTTACTACTCATTTGACCTCACCAGTAAGAGAATCCATATTTAACTATCGGGTGAGTGCAAAAAGTTCGTGCAGAGTTTGTGAAAGAAAGTCATACAGTGATTAAGCAAGCAAAAACTGTTTATTCAATCAATGATATATTCTCCATCGTTGTCTATAATCTTCTTCCAACGTTCTGGCAGCATACGGATGCCCCAATTATAAAAACTGCGTGGTTTAGATTCGAAGAACAAAGACACGACGTTTTGTAAGGCATTCAAAGAGTCAAGTTTTTTTCCATTTAAATGATTTTGCAATGACCAGAATAAGTGATAATCCGATGGTGTGATATCAGGAGAAATACGGTGGATGAGTTAGGACATCCCATTTCAGGCTGTTCAGTTTGCGTAGCGTCTGTCTTTAAACGTGTGGTCTAGCCTTATCTTGATAAAAGACTATGCCTTTGCGATTTGATAAACTCGGACATTTCTGTTTGATTTCTCGGTTCAGATTAGTTAATTGATAACAGTACTTGTCCGAATCAATCGTTTGGCCGGCGGGGAGAAACTCAAAATAAATTATACCCTTGCAATCCCACCAAACACAGAGCATCACCATCATCGGGTGCAAACTGGTCTTTTGCCATTGCGTCACCATGTTCACCTGCCTGTTTCCATGTGCGTTTGCACTGAACGTTGTTGTACAGGACCCATTTTTCATCGCCCGTCACTAATCGATCCAAAAACGGCTCGTTTTTGAGCCGCTCGAGTAAAGATACGGCAGCAGAAATTCGCGTGATTTTGTTGCTCTTGGTCAACAAATGGGGCACCCATATATCAAGCTTTAAATCAAATCAGATTTTTTTGAATGCCGAAAAGTGGTTGATTGGTCAACGTTAAGTGCTATAGCAACTTCCTCTGTTGAAATTCGCGGAGTATCCTGATCTAAAGAACGCAAAACGTCGTCATCAATGTCGGAAGGTCGACCTGAGCGTGGCTCTTCTTCCAGCTTTAAATTTTGCAAACCATTTTTCCACAGTTCGTTTAGCTGTTGCTTGATCTTGATAAATGTCTTGAATGTTTTTTACAACTGCTGCAACATTTATTCCCTTCCGAAACTCGCAAAGCATAACATGCCGTAAATGCACTTTATCAACACTCGTTTTAAAAGTAATCTTTCTCGAAGCAGTTTGTATCTGCACAAATTATTTTGATTGGAATGAAAGCTGCACACGTCACCTTTCCAACGATCTGACTTACGTAGATAATGGTATTAATGACAACACGTTACGCCCGTTCTAACGCCATCTATTGCAACTCCGCACGATTTTTTGCACTCACCCAATAAATTGAATCTGAAAAATATCATTATTTCTTAAGTCGAATTTTACTAAAAAATTCATAAAAAAATGATCCCATTGAGATCCCATCTTGAAATTTGCCACAAATGAAGATAAAATACACAAACATTTTCAGGAATTAAAAAAAAATCATTATATGTTTTCAAAAAATTTAAAATTTAAATTTAAATTTTTAAAAATGAAAATGTTTGCAAAATTAGTCATGTTGCATGTTGTATTAAACAGCAACTAATGTACTTTAAAATCTTTTTTTACCAAATCTTTCTATCTATATTTGGTGCTGAGTTTCGTCCATTTTATGTTCAAGCATCCATGAAAAAAAAGAGGGTTTTTCTAAAAATCAAAGTATCATAAATAAAAAAATAAAAGATAAAAATCTAAAAATTTGGACTTTTGATTACATTAAAGGGTACAGTCGATGAGCCAAATTTCAAAGAAATACAAAAATGTGATGAAAAAACTTTGGATCACTTGACATGGAATGACCCAATTGCCTCGTTACGAACGGTTTAGATATTGAACATTTGGGAAACTCAAGCCCGTACAGTTTTTTCTCCAGTAAAGTCAACATTTTTGTTGTGTTGGTAATGCATTTTTTAATATGCCTTTCAAGATTTGAACGGACTTTGCCACAAAATTTTGCACCACCAGGACACTTTGCAGCACACCTCTTCCCCTCTTGGGGCACCCAGTTTGAGAACCCCTGGTATATGCAATGAAACCTGTCTAAGTTGACCACTTGCGGTACTGTAGTTTAGCGGGCAACTTTGACAGGTGGTCAACTGATAGAGGTTCATATATATTATACAGAACAAGTTCTGTACCAGACAAAAGTTGTCATTTTAGAGAGACGATCAACTTTATTGGTTTTAGT
Organism: Uloborus diversus; assembly: GCF_026930045.1. Classification (NCBI taxonomy): domain Eukaryota; kingdom Metazoa; phylum Arthropoda; class Arachnida; order Araneae; family Uloboridae; genus Uloborus; species Uloborus diversus. The sequence goes on from NC_072736.1 coordinate 123,398,288, forward strand.
GCATAAAAGTCAATCTGTGGAAAGTAATGTAAAATATATTACTGTTTCTAAATTTTAAATGCTACCAGTATTTTAAAACAAACTTTGCGTGAGCCTTAAAATTTTCTGTTTTTTCTCTAGTCCTGTTGAAATATGGGATACATCTGCTGTGAGCTACATTGAAAGTTTAACTAAAGGTATACAAATTCCAAATGGTAAATTCTTCATGTAGTTCATTTTCTTCTTATGTTATTATATTAGAATGTTTGAAATATGAACTTCACAAATGCATATTGGCTGCATATGATTAGTATTGGCTAAAATAATGGACTAAAAGTGATGATAGAGAAGCTGAATTAAATTAATTTAAGAGTTTCATTCTGTTACCTTTGGTAAATTTTAAATATTCTTGATTAATTCTTTAATAACGCTTATCTACTGTCATAGCTACTCCAAAATAGTTCCAAAATGATTCTGCTATTCTGCTACATCCTGCTACAAAATGATGGTTTTTAAAAACTATCAAATTAGATTTTTCTAACAGTTTAATATTTTTTACCCCCCCCCCTTTTTTTTTCAAATAAAAGTCAACATTACTATAACTTATGAAAGAATTCATCAATTAACTTTTCCCTTTTTTTAAGCAAGTCAAATATAAATTGGAAAACAAAGTCCTTTTTAAAAATAAGTACAAAAACAGTTAATGAATTGGGGGGGGGGGGAGATGATGAAAAATATTTAATGAAGCTTGTTGTAGAAAATGAAATTGCTCATTTCATTTTTTTTTTGTTGAGATAAAAAATGAAAAGTACCAAAGTGCCCTGACGGCCTCATTTTTCATTTATCGCAATAAAGTTATCTAAATTTCTTTTATATAGTAGTAAATCTAAAAAAACATTAAGATTTCAGGCTTTTTTGGAATTATTATTTTGTTTAATTTTCAGTTGTATTAATTGATGCTTTGTTGTACAATTTTATACTTTATATCATTTATAATAACATTCATCAAAATTTGCATAAGTTGGATTATCTAGGATATTCCTTTATCTGGACTAAGATCTTGGGAGTGTACTGCACGATGAAATCTGAATCATAAATTAATTTCAATGTAATGAAACTTTTCTCCGGGTTTTTGCGCCTTTGTTAAATAGAGGTCCGATTTGTAACATGAACGTTTGATTTCCCTTTTTTTAAAATCTTTTTTGAAGAACTTTATTGATTTTTGAGTATTTTATTAATAACTTATGTGGTGGCACAAATTGCCTTTCAAATGAGTAAACCAAAAGATAGTGAAGTCAAGTGAAAAGTTACTCAATTCACTTGACTTCACTATCCTTTGGTTTGCTCATTTGAATGGCATTTTGTGCGCTACAACTTACACCATGCCCGAAATTCTTAATTACCTTTTACTTATGTATATTATTTGCTAGAAAATCATTGTTTTACTGTACAAGTGAAGGGAGTTGAAGATGGCTGTATAGTTGGATCTTTATTCTATCAAGATGACTGTGGTGTAAAATGTGTTAATGATGAATTTGTGGAGCGAAAATATGCAGAATATAGGGAAGAAAACTTAAAAAATGGTAAGTTTTATGCACTTAGTTTTAATATTTTGTGATTTGTTCACTGAAAAAATTAAACCTGGAATCATACCTGCTGTTTTTGACGAAAACTTTAAAATTTTTCACTAATTTTTTTAATCTTCTGGCCAGAAGAAAAAAACCTCCCATTTTTACATTTTCTTGCAATTTTTTTCCCTAGGATATTTATTAAATTTTCATAAAGAATTTGCTCTTTTGAGTGGTAATAGTAATGCAAACTAAAAACTGTCAATGCCACTAACTATGGCAGTAAAACAAACATCAGCCTATGGACTTGCTGATTTTCCAACAGCTTGCAGCTGAATAGTTATCTTTAGGGGGGGGATGCATGGAAAAATCTTTATTTTATTTATTTATTTATTTATTTATTTATTTATTTTTTCATTTTTCTTCCTCTTATTTCTGTTAGAGTACTTCTGTTGAAATAAATTATCTTTTTGCGTTCTTAACACAAACTAGAATTTTTCGGTTTCAAAGTACTGTTAGACCCGCTTAATCGAATATCGTCGCTTCTAAGAAATACTATTCGATTAATCTGGGAAATTTTCTTTACCTTTTTAAAAATAAATTTTTCTTAAAATGTAATAATAATAAATCAATAGCTATATAAAGTGAATAATTAATGTTATTGGTAAAAAGCGTTTGAAATAAGCTAAACAAACGACTAAATAGTTTAATAATTGGCACATATATTGCAAGTACTGACGAAAAACCGAACACCTGTCCTCAAAGTGGACAACATATTTGAAAGGAATGCACAAAGATTTTAAACCTTGGGGAAGACACTGAGAAAAAAAAAAAAAAACAGCACCATCCTCATACACAAACTTCCTATTATCTTGCTGCAATTTCCTATTTGCGAAATTTCCCAGAAAAGAGATGAAAAACTTTAAGCAATTGTCTCTGAAACTGGTTTTACAGCAAAAATTTCCAAAAAAAAAAAAAAAAAACTCCAATTGAAACTTGCTTCTGAGCAAAAATTTCGACTTATCAAGGGTTTCGAAAAGTAAATTTCAAGATACTTATGGAAAATACATAGGGATTTTTATGGAAAATGCTGAGGAAAACTTTTTTTCAAGACATCAAAGGTTTCGAGATAAGGGGGTTTGAGATTTCAAGGTTTGACAGAAAACGAATTTTTTGTCCTTTTATAGTCTCAAATCACACTTTTATTCATCTGAAGGGGAAATAAAATACAGGGCTCATAGTCCTCCTATATCTCCTATATTTCCTACATTTTCACAATTTGTCAGATATTCTCCTATATTTCCTATATTTTCTCACTAACTCCTATATTTTTTTCATTGGATGTTAATGTAATATTCATTATGTTTTAAAAATGTGCCATGCTTGTAGATCATGAGTAGGGTGTTCTCCTGAAAGAGGTTTAGTTAAATTAGGGTGTTCTCCTGTCAGATTATAAACCATCTAACTGCACTAAATTGTCATATTTTTCAAATGTTTAAGGAGAAAATTTTGCTTTAAAAATGCTTACGGCTAATGATTAAGAATACTATCAACTTTTTTTAAAGATTTTTTTTTCTTTTTGTTTCTTTTTTGACCTTAGAATATTTAGTTCTCTTAAAATGGAAGTAATTTCTTTTCAAAAACATGTTATTGCTTGCTAAATAATCAAAATGATTTATTCTTTAAAAGCTTTTAAATACAGATCTGTTGTTACTTCAAAATTTACTTTCAGTATAAAAATCTTTGTAATTTTTCACTTTTTTGACCTTTGAATTCTTCGTTTATGATTTGCAAAAATTCACAAGTATGTAGTTCAGCGGTTCTGTACTCATAGGCCGCGACCCCCAGTGGGCCGCAAACAGTGTGTTACTGGTCTGTGGACACTGGTCAAGGATTTGAACCAGAATAAATCTTGGGGTCTTAATTTTTTTTTTTTGGAGAAATTCACTTATTAGATATACTATCAAAAGCTCTCCCTTTCTCATAGCCAATAAGGAACTTTAAGATTAAATTTTTTAATATTTCTTAGGAACTTTCCCCTAAAATTTAGATGAATCAAAAACACCTTTAAAGAAAATTGCCAAAGAAACTACTAGCATTAGCTTCAAGCTTCAAATTCTTGTCCTTTGTTGAACTAGCATGACTAACCAGTGAATTGAAGCATTTTAAGGGCTTTTCGACAACCTACCTATTAGAATGAAACTTTTCATTGCAGTTATAAAAAAAAAAAATATAGGAATGCATTGAATGTTGCAAGTTATTTGAGACTAAATCTATCCAGTTTCAATCCAGATACCAACTCCCTCGTGGAGGAAAAACAATGCTCAAAAATCTCATGGAGCTTTAACTTGGATCACTTGTTTTTGAGTTTTCTTGCAGCTATGCCAGCTAATTGAATGCAATAAAGTTGTTTTCTTTCTTAAAAATTATTTTGAAAATTGTTCTTGTCCTAATAGAGTATATTATTCACACTTAAGTACAGTAATGAGCAGGTGCTCCCTCCCCTCCCCCCCCCCCCGAAGTAAATTTTGGCTGTACAAGTAATACATAGTAGTTACTAGACCTCAATGGTGTTTTCTACAAAATTTGATGGGCCACACAACTAAAAAGTTTGGGAACCGATGATGTAGTTCTATATATCATTTCATTTTGCAAAAGGCCAGTTCTTGACATTTTTTTTTACGTAACTGCCTAAAAAAATATTGTGGTTTTGAAATATTTTCTGGTTTATTGAAAGAAAAAAAAACCCTTCTGACTCCTGGTTTTTATGCACAAATCTTTTTTTGTTCCTCCATTTGAAGAAGTTGACAGATATGCTGAAATTATGATTTTAATATTCTTTCATACTTGAGAATTATATCTTGTTCAGTTGCAAATTTTCTTGGTGGTGTTGAAATGTTTAGCATTTGGATAACATTCTATATCTTATTTCACTAACATAACATTATTTTTCTTTTAGTGCAATTAATTGATGCTCTACCTGAAAGTGAAATACAACCTAAAGAAAAAGTTGAAAGCAAACCTGTGAGAAAAAAAACCATGGTTGATCCTTCTGAGACCGCCTTTAATGGAAACGTATGTGAAAGCTTATCTGATGGACAATCATGTGACAATAACAGACTAGTTCAACCTTTATTTATAAAATGCGATTCACCCGTGGCAAATGATACTGTGTCAATGCCCAGTTCTGTCATGGTTACCCCTCCCAGTATTGTTCCAGAGAAATCAAAAGTGAGTGCTGACCAAATTTTTATTCATCCCTTTGATAAATATATATAGTTAAAACTGCAATTGTAGTTTTTAACTTCCTTTTACAAAAAAGGAAGTATTGTATTCGCAAAAATATTTTCACTCAAAAATCACCCTTAATTTCTATTTTGCTCACCCCTGAATGAATGTTGGTTTTATTTTTCGACTCGAGCACACATGGATTATATGCCTAGGAACGTACAGACAAGCAAAATATCCATTTTGACGAACCCCGAGTTAATTACAACGAGTTTTCTCGTGACGTCTGTATGTACGTATGTATGTGCGTATGTGTGTATGTATCTCGCATAACTCAAAAACAGTATGTCCTAGAAAGTTTAAATTTGGTACGTGGACTCCCAGTGGGGTCTAGTTGTGCACCTTTCCTTTTGGTTGCATTCGGATGTTCCTAAGGGGGGGGGGGGGGGGTCTTTTGCACCTTTTTGGAAGGAAATCATTGTTAATTTCGATGTAAACTCAAGTGGTGTTATAATTTGGACACTTGGCGATATATCGGCAGTCTTTTGGTTGCCAAGTTTTGTCGCCAACTTGGCCACAAATTTGGCGATTTTTTTTTTCTTTTTAAATCTGGTTTCGATTTGGCCACTGTTGGTGATATTTAGAGAGTAAACTGTTGAATCACATTAAAATTGCCAATAATGGGAAAATGACATTAATTTGGAGTAAAAGGAAGTCATGTGATGCACACATCAGCTCGTTTTTCTTTTGTTCAATGATAAAATGTATTTTTTTTTTAAATAAAGAAAATGCACTAATGATTTAAGATGCTTTACTGATTAAAAAACTGTTAAAGACTAAATATGTTGTTTAAACGTCCTACGCAGCAATTATTTATCTACTTTATTCATAATTTCACTGATGTAATGAATATTAATTGGCTGAATATCAAATATTTAGAGGCCATATTCAGCTCTTCAGGTGTTCGAAATTTAATACATTGTATAGTTTGTATTTCTGCATTCTTCATATACCTAAAATTACAGCGGTGATCATTTTGAACCTCTGAGAAGAAATCTGCATAGTTCCCTACATAATGTTATGTATTTGTAAAAAATAGTTAAAAATATGCATATGTATAATAATTAGTTCATTTAAAGGATGCAGAGATTTTAAGGATGTATAATGGACTATTTTAAAAGTTTAAAATATCTGAAAATAACCAACGTTGTTTCACTAGCATTAAATTGCATTTCAGAAACTTGGGAGTAATTATGAATGCTTCAAGTTCTAGCAAAGATATGCTCCAAGAGGCTTTTATGCGTTTCTGCTCTATTTCAGCTTCAGTAAATGTATTTGCATTTTTTTTCCTCCAAGGGATCAAAATGACACCTGCCGACACTTCTAGGTATGACCCTTTAGTTTGAGTTTTATTAAAAAAATACAATTTTCTTGAAAGCTTTGCGTTATTACACAGCTAGCATAATGATTTTGGAAATGTCAAAGAAGGATTAATTAAGCTTTTAATGAAAAATACCGAGCAGAAGTTAGTAAAAAATGTTTGCTTAGGATCAAAATAACACTTTCCGTAATTCTAGTGTTGATATAAACTTATTTGTGTCCAATAGAGAATGTTAATCACAAAGATGACCATATGAGTTACAGATTGAAACCTTAAGCTTTTTAATTCAAAAATAGAAGCATCTTCATTGAAACATACACCACAAAAATGAATAATTGATTAATTAAAAAACATTTTTTGTTTAAGTGCCATTAGAAGAAATATAAATGAACCTTATTTTCATAATTTAGTACAAGGTTCCAACAGGCAGTCAAAAGCCCCTATTGAGGCTCTATTTTCATGCATTGTTTGAAGGGACTCCTCTAAAGGCCATATTTAGTAGTCAAACAACCTAAAAATTAATCAAAGGCCCTTATTTTTAGGATTTGTATCATTCCATGTCAAATCAAAATAAATAAATGAAATAAAATAAATAAATAAATAAAAATAAAAAATGAATAAATAAATAAAAGAAAGAAGGAAAAACCTCAACCTGTGACTGAGATTTTGGAAACTTTCAAAAACCCTACTTTTTGACTGACTTGAAAAAAAATTGTGTAATTGAATTTTAATGCCAATATTAATGAAATCCCATACATTCAAAAATTGTGGGATGCCTACAGTAAGACTCGGTGGTAGAGTGCCTAGTTGATTTGACTTGGAATTACCCATTTGTACAATTGCGAAAATAGGCATTTTGTCGATTACAGGCTTTTGTGTCTGATTAGCATAATCTGACACAAATTTGCCAATAAAGCAAACATCTGTGGTGAAAACTTTATTTAAAAAAAAAACATCAATATTTTAGTGCATGAAGTAATGGGCTGAAGTGTAGAGTTGTAAATAATCCCCCCACTCCCCCCCCCCCTTTTAAAGCACTAAAACAGTTGTATGCGTACATATGTGTTTATGTATGTTTTTAAGGGCAACTCTTTTTGGCTATGAAAAATTTCTTGCTGCGCCACTGCCGTGAAGTGACCCTATATAGTTAAAAATGTGCCGGAAAAAGACCAGCCCTATTTTTTAATCTGTTCAAAGAGTGGGACTCCTGTAGTAGTTAAGCCAAATTTTAGCTTAAGGTATTTGTAGTAAACTCCCAAAAGATGTAAATTTGAATTAATTGAAAAAAAAAAAGAGCAAAGACAGCCATCCAAGGTCTTTAAAAGAAAAGGAAAACCACTTAAAAGAAGCGCTGTTGTATTGGCATGCTACATGTATATGTTTTAACTTAATTTTAAATGTTTTTTCTTTGAAGTTTTTAATGCGTGATTTTAAGTTTTTTTGTGATTGTAAAAAGAATATTTTTTTTTTAAATATTTGTTTTAGCATTTTTATTGACCTCAAAATTGTTTTCTATTTGACTACATCAGTAGTATAATTTATATCAGATCACTTATTGTTTATATTAATAGAATGAAGAAATACTGAAATATGAATCCTCATATAAATAATAGCCAATGATCGAGTAACCCGCAAGTTTCAACAATGGAACTTGCACCATGGCTTATAATTTGATATATGTTTTGGTAATGTTTAACATGCAGGGAAAGGCTTTATTGTGACAAGGCTGAACTCGATCCGGTAACTAAACTGTTTTACTGGTAAGATTGTCATTTCAGGGGAAGAAAGAAACAAAAAAAGGTCAACAATGAACGCTACCTACTGGAGTTTAGAGTTAATCCACTGGAGTTAGGGTTGCAATTTCAACTATCAAAATATCTATATCAAATTGCTTCATTCACATGTAGAAGAGTAGAAGCAATTTTCACCCATAATATCTTGATGGGCGACTTTCTGGTATTAATAGAATGAAGAAATACTGAAAACATGAATTTCCGAATAAATCCTGAAGAATAAAATTAAACCAGATCAAATTCATTCCTGAAGCACCTGAAATTAAGTCACATTTTTTCTAGTGTATGATGCTTACTTTTTGCTATAGTTTCCTGTACAAACTGTAACAGGTGAAGAAGTGAACTTTTAACTATAATGTTAAGTTGATTGTTGCGCATTCCTTGTTTAGTGAATTTGTTTGATTACTGTTGTAAAAAAAGTTGAAAAATGAATCAAATAAGAGTTAGGTTCTTAAAACTATTACTTAGCATAAGCTTTGATAATATGTTTGACTGAACAATAAAATATCTTATTTTTAAATTTCACAATATTTTCTGTAGAATAAACTTAGATTCATATTTCAGGGAGTTAAATATTCTTCACTTATTTTTCTCGAGCCTTTACCCTATTGAGTTGTAATTTGTATGAATTAAAATAAGTAGCCACATAGCTTAGAAAGATTTTGCTTTTGTCTTTCTTGCGTTGCAAATTTTTTTTTGAATGCATCGCTACAAGTTTTTAAAGATTGAATAAAAGTTAGATTTAACATTTATTAAACAAGTTTAGTGTGTTGTGATTTTAGTTTTGAAGCATATGTAGTAGGTTTTTATATTTGTTGAATTATTTTTAAAAAATATTTTGCTTCATTTTTAGGACGAACCTAAAATTAGTTCAACCCTTCAGAAACTTTTAAAGTTGCAACTCTCAAAATCTCCAAAAGTTCTTCCTAGTAATGAGCAGCCATCAGCAAGATGTACTATTAATTCAGACTCTGTTTCACCACCAAACATGCCTGGAACTCTTCCCATAAATGAACTATGTAAATCACCAAACAAAAGTACTGTAAATACTGAACAAGTTTCGCCGTCTAAAACAATAAGCAGTTCATCTGCAAAACATGTCCCTACTCCTGCATCTAAAGATTTTGGAATGATGCCTAGAAAACTTTGGAAATCACCTTTGAAGAATGGGAATCATGAAATGACATCAAATCCTCAAAGTGCTTCTGATGGTCCCTCCACTTCATCACCAAATTCTTCAATCTCTACGAGACTGTTAGAAAACAAGCATAATCTGTCTCCTGTTTCTTCATCAGGAACTCCGCAGTTTTTGAAACAAAGATTATCCTCTAAAGGACCTGGAAGTGATCAAAGTAAAGTCTTTTCTACTGATGGAACTCAGGATCAACCAAATTCTTTAGTGTTTCCGCAAATTGATCAAGATGTGTCTTCTGTTTCTTCATTAGGAAGTTTAAATGTATTGAAAAATAAGCTGTCCGCCAAAAGATCTCACGACGATCAAACTAAATTCTTCTCTACTGATGGAATGCATAATCAACCAAATCCTTTAGTTTCTCTGCAAGTTGATCAAGATATGTCTTCTGTTTCTTCATTTTCTGTCTCTCATGATGATCAAACTAAAGTCTTTTCTACTGATGGGACTCAAACTCCACCAACTCCTATAGTGTCTCTGAAAAATGATCAAAATATGTCTCCTGCATCATCATTGGGAAGTCTAAATGTGTTGAAACAAAGATTGTCCTCAAAACGATCTGGTAGTAATCCGAGTAAAGTTGTTTCTACTGACGGAACTCAGGATCCACCAAATCCTTCAGTGTCTCTGAAAAACGATCAAAATATATCTCCTGTTTCTTCATCTGGAAGTCTGAATTTACTTAAAAACAGGTCATCCTTAAAACAATCTGGTAGTGATCAAAGTAAAGTCTCTTCTACTGATAGAATTCAGAATCCGCCAAATCCTTCAATGTCTACAAAAGACGATCAAAGTACGCCTCCCATTTCTTTATCTGGGAGTCTAAATTTATTGAAACAGAAGTTGTCTCCAAGAGGCTGTCATCCAAGTCAAGTTTTTCCAACAGGTTTAACTCGGAATTCGCATCTTCATCAACCCCCTGTATTTTCAAGAACGCCAAATGCAGATCAAATCAGTTTTGGCAATTCTGCCTTTGCATCTATTCATTCCTCATCTCCAAGAATGTTTTCTCTATTACCTAGGCTGCAATACAGTGATGAAAATAGACCCAACATTCAACATACTATCAATTCTTCTCAAAATTTAATTTCTAATAATAGCACATTGACTTCTGTAAATCACTCATCACAACCTATTTGTTCTGTATCACCAAAAATGCCAAATGTTGTACAAAATCAATCTGTGATTCTAGACAATACTTGTACTTCTCAGAATAGTTTATCATTCGTACAAAAACATTCCTTGTCACCAAATGTGGCAAATGCTGAGCAATATAATCTTACTACTGATTCCAGTAGTATTCCTTCTTCTGAAGTTGTGCCATCTTCACCGCAAAACATTTCATCACCAAATATGGAAACTGCTTCACTACAAAATCAAACACTTGCTCCAATCAGTATTGTTACTTCAAAAAACCATTCTAGTCTTTTGCAAAATCAGTTTTCACCAACTGCATCAACTATGGATCAGAATAAATTTGTGGACCCTTCTAAATCTGAGGTTGATTTATCGAACGTATCATTCAAATCGTCCAGTGAGTTCACATCAGAATCAATACATCCACATGAATCAAGTGAACAGAAAGATAATGAAAAATGTGAAGTAAAACAAGTTTGCAATGACTTCATTGAAGAAAAGGAAAAAAGCAAACCTACGTGTAAAACTACTAAGTAAGTTCTTTCTTTATGTTTTCCCCTTTGATTTCTTTTTAAAATTTTTCTTTTCATAAGCTTTCAAAAATTACTACTTGCACATTACTGATTTTGGAGGGATGTTTTTGCCTCCAGAAGTATATCCTTTTCTAAATAAACTTGATAACGTATTTTAAAATTATCTCTATAAACCACTGATTTATGAAACTAAATTCTGTCAACCACAAAACTTTTCAGAAGTTTAGTAAATTGTTCAGTAAAAAAAGCCCTATATTTGACAATACAAATATAACGACATTATATAACAAATTAAAGAGAACATCTTGGTTTATACTGATTGCAGAGTAAAAGTCAATACTAATAGGCACCACTCCTTAGTGAAAAAAAAAATTCTGGATGACTACAGATTATGATTTTATTCGCCAAACCTATAATTTATTCATTAATTAATTTTTTTTTGTACAAAAATGTAAAATGCCACTGCATCAGGACTATTATTTAGAAAAGAATTACTATTAGCAGTCAATGTGAATTTGGAGGGGGAAATCAGCTCATCTGCGTAAAAAAATATTTAAATGCAGATGTTTTTCGTTGGTAAGAGAAAAATTCAGAAAAGTTTTAAATCCTAATTTTTTAGCCTCATAATTAAAAGTATTGTATAGGAACTCAAATGGGATAGCAATGGACCCAGAACAGTTTTGAAACCAGTGGCAGAAAGTTTTGTAGCTTTCTGCGACAAGCTTTTAGAACTTCATAATCTGTATGCAAAATTTCGAGGTTGGTTTCAATAAAAAAATAAGATACTTTTTTCTAAATAAGTATTTTTAAAATAAGGCAGGAGGTGCTCCCCCCCCCCCCCAAGGAGAATGGCGCACCTCCCTAAATTCTCTGAAGCACTCCCCTCTCAAGAACGAGACCCCCCCCCTTCCCAAACTGAGACCAAAATCTTTCTCAAATTACCTCCCTCTAAAAGTTTCAATGATGCAATCTGATGTCCTCCCACCCCCTGTCCTTGGTAGGCATCTGACATTTGCAAACATGCGTTGCCGATTGAACAGGGGTCTGTCCAGGATTTTTCACAGGGTCCATTTTGTTTGTGAAAAATCAATTCATTTTGTGAAAAATCAAAATAATTTTGCATGGGGGGGGGGGGGGATTGTAAAACGAAATTTCCAAGTGGGTAGTGGGTGTTTTTGTGATATTTTTTCTTTTTTTCCGTTAATAATATTAATTTCTTGAAAAAAATTGAGACAATAAAATTTAAGCAGTGGTTGATCATTTAACTCTTTGAAACTCCTAAAAATCTCAGAATTTCGTTTAAAACTTCTAATTTTAGTGATTTTAATAAAAATAAAAGGAGAATTTCTTTGGTTACCTCTTAACAAAGCGTACTAAACATCAAAAATTCAAAAAATTCGGTTTTCAAAAAGGATGCAAAGAGATCGCAATTCTCAAAGTGAAGGCTCCAAAAGTATAAAAACGGCTCATAAAAGAATTTTTAAAAAATTATTTTAGAATTGCATTTTAGTAGCTTATGATAAACTGATCATTAATAAATATCCACGCAGTTGCAGCAAAACTAAAATTAAACCATCTATCCAGCATTCAAGTTTTTGACTCAAATAAACAGAATTTTGTTTTAAAATCTTGAAATGATGGTTTTAATAGACTTTTCATTTATTTGCCTCCATATAAAACGAAATTAGCTTGAAAAAAAAAGAGCAAAAGTTTGATTCTCATGTTGGATGCAACGAGATTGCATTTTTCAAAATCTTAAAAGTATAAAAGTATAAAGCATTAAAAGTATAAAAAAGCAGTAAATAAAAAAGTTTATTAAAGTAAAATAATTTTAGAATTACTGTTTGGCAGGTTTGCATGATGAATTTTATTAATATCACTGACATATTCACCGAAAATTCGGAGCCCTGAAAAAAAAAGATGAGTAAAAGTTTAACACCAGGCACTAAATGGCGATAATTTTAAAGCTGGTAACCCTATTCAAAGCGATCGCATTTCAATGCACTGATAAATGCTTTCTTTTAAAGTTATTAGCAGAAAGAAAAAGTTCTTACGCTTCATTTTTTGAGAACTTTATTACAACATCACTGCTAACAATATAAAACAAAAAAACAAACAAAATATTCACTATGTTAGTTATTTATCGCTTGCATCACAGAAAAGTGACGAATTATTATTTTTTTTTGTACACAGAAATATGCGTTACTTTGATTTCAGATTTGCTTTTTCAGTAAGCAGTTTGAAAAGGATCGTTTTGTTTTGGTTTATAAGTGTGGCAGGCAGGCTGACAGTTGAACAAGAACCATCGCGTGCATGCAAATGTCCGATAGTTGCGGACAGCTTTTTTTTCCCCTGCGGACAACCTTTTTTTTTGCGGACAACTTTTATTTTGTTGTCCGCATCGCGGCGTTTCTGCCACAGGGGTTTCAAATTTCCTAATATGCCGAATATCTGTGCACCTGGAAAGTCAGGGAAGATCAAGGATTTCAACCATGATCAAAAATGGTCCTGGAAGTCATGATTTTCAGCAAAAATGCTCAAAGATTATGGAAACTGACGATTGGTCATGATTTTTAGATTCTAGAGCTTGCATACATGCCGAATTTTAGGGGTTATGTGTAACATTTACGCATCTTAGCCGTTTCTTAATCTTTTGTGCCATAATCCCGATTTTTTACACATTTCAAAATCTGATTGCATCCACTTCTTAAATACTTGCTCATTTTTCTTTACTATGTGTTTCTACTACAATGATATTCATAATTTTGTTTTTTACATTATTTTAAACCTGTCCTGTATGTCTTATTGTATTGTCGAGGGCTTGTGCACCTCTAGCTTTGCCGTGGTCATTCGAAAACTTTAATTCATTAATAAATCCAAAAATGCTCAACTTATACAATTTTGGGAATTTTTTAAATACTTGTTGTTCCTCCTAAAATTTTGTTAATTGTATCAGGTTAGTTAATTGTTAAGTAAATTAATTTAATATTTTATTTTTTATTCTTCTGATTATTTACTTAATTTTTTATTATGAACTTAATTTTAGTAGTTAATAAATTATTGGTAGTTGCAAATTTTTTAGAAAATATCTAGCTTTTGAAAGAATAATGTTACTCTTTATTTGCTTTTAAAATAAAATATTAATTAAAAAAAAAATCCTTCAGAATTAAAAAATAAATAAATGAATAATAATAATAATTAATACTAGCTTCACTATTTGATATTCACCAGTAGTTTTATATCTGTAAGTTTGAAGATGCTTTGACTTTGGAAATGCATTGTAAAATTAGAATTTTTTTTTTTCAATGTTTTTAGCGATTGAAAAATTGTTGTGTATCCTAGCTGATTTTTTGGGGAAGAGATAATAAATTTGTTTACATGTAAATCCTACCTGGTTAAAAAGATTTATCAGGGTGGCGACAGATCAGGGAAATCAGGGAGATCAGGGAAAAGTCAGGGAACTTTATTAATCAGGGAAAAGTCAGGGAAATATAGGGAATTTTGAAAAAATAACAAAAAATCAGGGAAAATTGATTTCATGAAGAATTTTTTTTTTTTTGCTTTACAAAATTAAGTACTCTAATTCCCTACGCATTTTCCGCCAATTATCTGTTCAAAAAAAAAAGTAAAATTAATGAGGTGCGATTATACGCTGCCGCATAGTTGTGCATCTTTTTTCCTCTACGTCAAAGTATTGAATCTTACTTATTAACCACAGGATGAACTTCCTAAGATTGCTTCTGTGTCTGTTAGGTTGTTTACTTTACCTAGCTTGAAATTTCCTTTTACGCTTTCAATGCTACGTAAAATACACAGCCATACAGGCAAAGAGGAAGCCTTCATTAATGCCTTAGCTCCTTTGCCTTTATTCCATTGTCTCGAAGTAATTAGCGTACTGTAATCACGATTTCAAGAAGAAATCTTTGGTTTTTGAATTAATACTATAAAAGCTTAAAAGTTATTACTTCTTCGCGTTTTTAATTTAATTCCTAAAATTGAACTTTCAATTAAAAAAACTTTGTTTTTTGCCGTTATACTATTTGTTGTCACCGCAGATTATAATGGTTTTCTTTTCTTCAGACTTAAGTGATACTTTAATTTATAACCAAGTTGTATTCTTCTTTTATATATTTTAAAATTAACTAATTGTTTTTTTTTCCTTGCATTTTAAAGTTGTTTGTTACAAAAGAAATCTAAGATTTTTTTTTTCGTTACATACTGAAATCATTTGAAATAGAGTTAACTTGTGCACCTAGGTAAATATCTTTATTTGTTTATTGTTAAAATGCTGTATTCATTCATTTAAACCTATGTTCTTGATTAGAGAAAAGCTCCCTATGAATGAATGTCAAATGGTTTCATCTGTTTTGCATAAATAGGTCAATTAGTTATATAAGAATAACTACATTACTTCTATTATTTCACTATTACTTGTTATTCTTGCAACAATTATTATACTGTTTGAAAACTTAGTTCAAAATAATTTCAATTGCTTTTTAGTTCTATCATAAATACACATATGTTTTTAGTAGTAATTTTAATAGTTTCTTAAAATTCTTATGCTAAGTGGTTTCTGGAAGTAAAGTATTTTTTTTTTTTTAATTTTCTATAATCTTTCCATGTAGAAAAATTTAATATGCTGTTTTGTAGGCTTTTTTCCCCTCAAAAAATTGACTTGATATGTTTTTTTTAAACCATTTTATTAAAAAAGTAGCATCTTTTTAAAATATATCTTTAGTTCAACAACTTTACACAACTTAAAACATTTAAAATACTGCATTTTATACAAACATGCAATGGATTTCAAGTAGAGCAAAGAAAGAAAACCATTATCATTGGTAACGTAAATCAGGAAAATTTGGTGAACTTAATCAGGGAAATCAGGGAAAAGTCAGGGAACTTTTTTTCACAGTTCCTGTCGCCACCCTGTTTATAATTTGTTGAAACCAAAAAAAAAGTCGAAAGTTTTAGGTTGAAAAGTGAGTGTTCCTTGGAAGAAAAGTATTTATCAGATCATTATATTTCACCTTAATTTAGATTTTGATAAACATACATGCAAAGCATAGATCAGATGTTGTAATTTTATATTCACAAAGCGCTGATTTAGATATCCTTGTATGAAACACGTATGTTTCTTCTGGGAAAAAATGCGTCTCATTAGTCATGGAAGCAGAAGTCATGGAAAATCATGCATTTCAAAACTCTAAATGTACAGACAGTAACTCACACTATGATCCAAAATTACTTGTTTTCCACCATATTTCTCAAAATCCCACTTGATGAAAATCCATTTGTATGCAGTTCCCACAAAAGTCCCACTTGGCGTTTTGATCAAGGTTGGAACTTCCAGCTTGAACTTTTCCCTTGTGTGAACCCTGAAGTATGATATACAAATTCATCAACATGCAAATGTATTCGTAACTGCTCATTGAATCATTTTTGTTTTTCTTTTAGTGTGAATAAAATTGTGGAAAATAATACTGAAAGTGGCTTTTCGGCAGAATTGGTAAGTAGTTTCATTTTTCCTGTCAGTGTTTAGTAGGTAGTTGTTAGATAACTTCCTTTGAACTAGGTCTTAAATTTTTAACAGTTAAAATTTGTTAGAAAGGTTTTAAGGCGTAAATTATGGTAACACCAAGGGTGTATGATGTACAGTCAAACCTTGATATCTCATACCTCCTTATCTCGAAACCCTTGATATTTCGAAAAAAAGTTTTCCCCTGCATTTTGCATAAAACTTTCAAGTGTTTTCTAAAGTTATGTCGAAATTTATTTTTCCGAACCCTTGCTATATCGACATTTTTGCCACAGAAGCAAGGTTTAATTGATGCTTTTCCATTGGAAAATTTTGTAGCAGAACCAGTTATGGAGACTAGAGATGAGTTCAGGCTCATTTTTAGCCCTCCCAAGCCCGGGTGATATTGTCTCGAACCAAAATCCGAGCCCGCTCGAGCCTGAAGGAAACTTTCTTGTATCAAAAAACAAACCTTCTACAATCTGCCATGTCCAATCTGTTAATGAAAAATGTTATGTCAAATGTTCTTCATTAACAGAAATTTCTAAATTTTCTCAAAATGCTCCACTTTAAATGCAACACTGTATGACAGAATGCAATAGTAATCGCAATAAAGCACTATAAGTAACCGTTAATTTATTTTCTGTTTTTTTTTAAGGTTAAATTTTCACATTGATTGAACTGATTTAAATGTTCCTTTCATTTTCTCACAGTAGGAAAATGTTTATTTGCTTTGAATTTGTTTGAAGATTGACGATTGAATATCTTTGCCGAGTCCAAGCCCGCCTGAAACTTATTTTCGGTTCTAGAGCCCACGCCCGCTTTTGGCTCGGGCCATCAAGCCTGGGATCAGCCCATCTCATCTCTAATGGAGACATCTGCATGTAGCCCTTCATTCTTTTTTCCTGGAAAGTATGAAAATAGAGGATTGAGGGGTAAGAGAGTAGGGGAGCGTTGGTATGAAGGGGGTGCTGACGTCTTTTGTCTGTTTTTTCTAAAGGTTAGATTATTTCTCTTTTCTTCTGGTTTGGAACACGGGCTCACTTTGACAACGGGGGGTCGAGTTTTTGTAGTTGACCAGTTTTCCAGCAAAAATGCATTCTTCTTCACTCTGATTTTAACTCCTGCAAAATGGCTAGTGAAAAGCATGTGTTATCATTTGAGGATAAAATTTAAATTTTTGAAGTTTATTGACGAAAACATGCTGATGAAAAAAATTGAAATTGCTGCTAATTTTAAAAGTTCTACCAGTACACTTTCAACAATAATAAAAAATCATCCAGCTATCAAGAAAAATTACGATCAAGGAAATTGTAAAAAAATGAAAATTTGAAAATCTGCTTATCCTGAAATAGAGGAATGTTCATTTAAAACTTATTAAATTGCTAAAAAGAATGATTAGTTTTTGTCGTTTATGCAATGTGATATATCTCATGTCATTGTGAGAGTTACAATGACATTTTTTTCTTCTTATTTATCTCTCATTTATCTTCTTTTTGTTATTTTTTCAAAACCTTGATAACTTGAGACTTCTATGTCTTTTTTTTCCTTCCCGAGAGATTCGAGATATCAAGGTTGTACTGTATTATGTTAACTCTGTAGAATTTGAAATTAGAAGTTTAGAATGTTATAGAAGCTCAAATTAACTTTTGAAAAAGGGTAAAAGTAGAAATTTAGAGTTAATTTTGTATTAAGAACCACTGTCTGTAAGAATCAGGCAATTTTAAGGCATTTGTGATTGTTGACGTTTTTAATTTTTTTATTTTCACGTATGTTGTTCCTTATCATGAATGTAATGTAAATCCGAAATTTGAGCTTTGTCTGACTTACCGTTTTTGAGAAAATAATTTTTTTTAGTTTAGGCGGCGTGGCACATTTTTGCTGGTTTTCCAAATTTGCAGATTTTACTGTGCTTGTTGCTTGAAGCACTCTTATAATGACATAGATTTTTTAATTCCATATTATTATATAGTCTTTTTAGATACTGTTACAGCTGTCAAATCGGTGTCACTACGAGGGTGACACCCACAAACGCCGATTTTCTCAAAGCGCCTTCATGATAACGCCAACGTTTTTAGATCATTTTTTAGCCACACTTCAGACATCAAAAATATGTAATAAAATCGGTGTCACTATAAGGGCGCCAGAAGATATTGGAACTTTTATTTGATAAATTTCACAAAAACACAAATATTTAAAATCTAACTACAGCTGTCGCCCTCATAGCAGAGATCTGATACAAAACAAGTTTGTTAACCAACATGTTTGTCTAACATTTGCGCATAAAAAATTGGTGTCACTCCTATTATTTTTGGAAATATAATCATTCGAAGTTAGTACATTATGGCGTTTTTTTATATATTAATTATTTAATCTTTTCACACTCATAGTTTTTTTGAACATATTTATTTTTAATTTAATACAAAGAAGTGTACCTTTTGACGTAAACAGCTTTGGACAGTAAGGGAGCCTTTTCTTGAATAGAAAATGCCCGTTTTGATATAGGTACAGGTCATGGGCACCCATATGCAAAATTGTAAGGGGGGAGGGCTCAAAAATTTTAACCATGGTTTAGCAGGATATTTTCCCCGTGGAAATCGATTTCAAGACAGAGTAGAGTCAATAAAATTTGACATTTTTAATAACTTATTCATTAATGGCTGGAGAAGAAATGTTTTTATTTTTTGCAAAGAAAAAAGTACTAGAAGCAAGGAAGTTCTAATTTCCAAGGGGGGCTTGAGCCTCCCCTTGCCCCCCTATATGGGCGCCCTTGGTACAGGTAGATCTATTGTTCATAATATGTCTAGATTATCATTTCAATACTTGTCTTATTTTTCCGGCCAAACAAATTTATTTATTCCAATTGTTCTTGACATGCATTTGACCTTAACTTGCAAATGGTCAACTTCTACTATTTTTCCAGGATACCATGTTTTCCCATGCATTAGTGCTGCAAAATTACCAGTTTTCAATAAGAGATGACCATCTTTCTGAAACTGGTTGATTTGACTCTTAATGTTTTCTTCGTTTTGGTCTCTGTTATCGTGAAGTTATATTTTAGATTCTGAATGTTCGTTTTCTTCAATGTTCTCATTTGATGTGTTTGAGAATCCCTTCGTTTTTTTTTTTCTTGTTTCTTCCATCGAGAAAAGGGGATATTATTTGGTTCTTAGTACAATACTTTGAAGAAGCAAACCGTTTTTTTCCCGTTACGAACTGCATTTCTCATTAAGTGTGCAACTTGACTTGGATGTTGTTTTTTCCCAGTATATTTACCAATCATAAATTGTTCTTGTAAATACTGTTTCTGCTTTGAAGTGAACTTGAAGTGAGCTCGTATAGATAGGACCCATCCAATTTCATGAAACTGAACTTGTGGCAATGCAGGGGTATGTATTAGAGTGGAACAATTTGAAGCATTTATATAAGATGTTTGTAAGAGCTTCTCACTGCACATCTTTCGTACACAATCCATTTACAAGTTAAGGTCAAATATATGTCAAGAAAAATTCGAATAAATAAATTTGTTTGGCCGAAAAAATAAGATGAGTATTGGTATGATAATCTAGACATATTATGCACAATACATCCGCTTGTACCTATATCAAAATGGGCATTTTCTATTCAAGTAAAAGACTCTCTTACTGCCCAAAGCTATTTACGTTAAAAGGTACACTTCTTTGTATTAAATTAAAAATAAATATGTTCAAAAAAACTATCTGAGTGTGAAAAGATTAAATAATTAATATATAAAAAAACGCCATAATGTACTAACTTCGAATGATTATATTTCCAAAAATAATAGGAGTGACATCAATTTTTTATGCGCAGATGTTAGACAAACATGTTGGTTAACAAACTTGTTTTGTATCAGATCTCTGCTATGAGGGCGACAGTTGTAGTTAGATTTTAAATATTTGTGTTTTTGTGAAATTTATCAAATAAAAGTTCCAATATCTTCTAGCATCCTTATAGTGACACTGATTTTATTACATATTTTTGATGTATGTAAGTGTGGCTAAAAAATGATCTAAAAACATTGGTGTCATCATGAAGGCGCTTTGAGAAAATTGGTCTTGAATATAGAAAAAAATTTCATTTTCGGTCAGTTTTAAACTGAGTTTGTGGGCGTTACTCTCATAGTCTCACCAATTTGACAGCTGTAACAGTATCTAACAAGACAATACAATAATATGGAATTAAAAAATCCATGTCATTATAAGGGCGCTTCAAGCAATAAGCACATAAAAAACTGCAAATTTGAAAAACCAGCAAAAATGTGCCACGCCCCCTAAACTAATAAAATTATTTTCTCAAAAACGGTAAGTCAGACAAAGCTCAAATTTCGGATTTACATTACATTTATGATAAGGAACAACATATATGAAAATAAAGAAAATTAAAAATCCCAACAATCACAACCTCCCTGATCCTTACAGACAGTGGCTCTTTAAACTCTATATTTGAATGTAATATAAGTTTGGTTGAAGAAACAAATTCAAGATTCAATTGGCGAAAGGGTTAAAAGTTTTATAATAACTAAGCTGTGGATATATAAAAAAATTTTTCAAGGTTTATTTTTATGCATTTCTTTTTATGTTTATTTTTTACCTTTTTTTATTTGATTTTAAAAACTTTTTCTAAAGGCTTGATTTTCACCTGATCATCTTTGAATGTGTATGTATAAAATTTATTGTTCATCTAAGTCATAACTGCAAAACAAAAGCTTAAGAAGTACATGTTGTATAAAAAGCTCAACTAAACAAGAATAAACTGGCCAAAAATTATGTCACTAAGCAAAGAAACAAAGACAAATATTGATCAAAATCTTGCTTTTTAAATGAATTGTTTTACTATATCATTAGTATTTTTTAAAATTTATTTAGTTCTTAGCAGTTCCTATTGTTAAATACTAAGTGTTTGTAACATTGCACTACACTTTAACCATTAGCTTTATTTTTAACTATTTAAATAAAAAAAAGCTCAATTATTAAATTTTTTTACGCTTGAAATAAATATTCAACATGCTGTTAATTTTAATTTTGTCATAATTGTTGACAGTTTGGTTTTTAAGAATATGGAGAAGCTTGTCTCTATGATGTTTCTAGATTTTTTTTCCCGTGGGGGGGGGGGGGGCAGAATACCTTCTAGTTTTCTAATGTTTCTCATTGGCTAAGTTAGAGTACATTTTCATGATCATTTTTTTAAATGATCATGATTTTTAAAGCTGACCCTCATATTGAAATTCAGAATTTTGACAATGCCTTTTTTTGACTAATAATAATAATAAATATAATAATTTTTTTAAATGGAGTATCTGAATTTTTGGTATGCTCTGCTTTTGTTATTCATGCTTAACTTAGGCCTTTTTAAAAATACATTTTAGAAGCCTACTATTAATAAGGGCTTACCAGAAAAATTCCTGAATTTTAAAAAGCTCTTAACTTCAAGAAAGTCATCAAGTAAAGCTCTTGTGAAAGAAAAGGAAGGAAATGGAAACTCATCAGAATCATCTCTGACATCTTTAGAAAATTTACCTAATTCAAATCAATCTGACAGTAATTCACAATTGTAAGTATTAAGCTTTAAGCCTATTGTCTTCTTTCATTTTAATAATGTACCCTTCATTTTATGATTAAACTTTTCAGTTCATTAAATGAAAAATAAAATTTTTATCAATATTTTATTACAGAAAGTCATAAATAAGTTTGTATTAAACATCATTCATAAGGCATTGTTTGTTTGTCCATACAACAAATAGTAATTTTCCCTTGATATACTTTTTATGGAATCCTTAACTAGTTTCATCTACTATTGCTGTTTTTTTTTTACATTTATTTTAAAATTTATTGGTTTTTTAATGGGTTTCTGCCACGTAGCACTCAGGTCAAAAGCTCGGAACGTTAATTCTACAAAAATAAATGAATAAAAAGCAATAATAGTAATAAAAAAAACACCTTATGTCTTTCATAAAACATAATTGCAAAAACAACCATGTGATTATTAAAACTGTAATTGCAAATAAATTGTACAAGGGAATTTCAAACTAAATAGCTAATTATTGATCAGCATTTTAAAAACCTGAAAGTAAGGTAATATAACTAGAGAACATCACAAAGAGCAGAGCTCAAAGCAACCTAAGCACTAGAAAGAGGAGGAGAACTGGTGTGGTCCTTCTCATCATTTTTTAAAAATAATTTATTTTTTGTTTAATAATCTGAATAATAATTAACTGTAGATAATTCTGCTCTCTTACTTTTCATAACATGATTATATTTTGGTACCTATTTATCTAATCATTTATACATTAGCTTCTTGAACTGCGTACTTTGGTGATTCAATAAAATCTTTAAACCAACCATTATTAAAGTACCCACTCGGCCGTTGATAATTTCTTTTGTGATTGATGGTTGAAGAAATCTTCACTTTTCATTTTTTTTCTCTCCCCCCCCCCCCCATCACCCTCCAAGTTTATAAAAATATGCATAGATTGTATGACAAGTCTGATACAGGGTTATTTTACT
Organism: Uloborus diversus; assembly: GCF_026930045.1. Lineage (NCBI taxonomy): Eukaryota > Metazoa > Arthropoda > Arachnida > Araneae > Uloboridae > Uloborus > Uloborus diversus. The sequence goes on from NC_072736.1 coordinate 123,421,138, forward strand.
CCTCAACTGAGCATTGAACCATAAGATCGGCTGACTGTTTTTCTAAAGAAAAACAGGTTAAAGTGGTCGCTAAATAAAAAATATTCATTCGGCACTGTTTACAAACTAAATATTTGTACTTTCAGCCCTATTAGCCTCATACAAACATAAGTATTAAACCTTATACCTAGAACGATGGGAAAGTCTAGAGTAGTCCCTCAGCTATTCCAAAATAAAAACAGAAAAATTCTTAGTTTCACTTTATCACTATAAAATGACAAAGTTCTATTCCTTTGATTTTCTCCTAGATTTTATTCTTGACCTCTTTTTAAACTTTGTTTGAATACCAGATGCCACTGACAACTGTGAGGCTGTCGAGCAATAGCAATTGCTTTGCAAAAGAGGAATTAATTTTACATTTTGACAGGTAACACCAATGTACACTATTATGTACTTGGTTTGTATTTAATCTTTTGAGGAAATGCGTCAGACATCAACACACCCAGGATGAAGTTATTCTCAAAGTGTGGGTACAGTTCGAAGGTGGCCTTACTAGCCCTTTCAGTCTTTCTTGGTATATGAATATTTTCAGTCTTTCTAATGTTAATAGCTGTTGTTCAGAGTTTTGTATGAATTGATTGCGTAGTATGTGATTTTTGATGAAATTTACTGCTTAACAGTTTTTCCTTGAAGGGAATCATGTAATAAACTTTGGCTGTCAGTTCCATTTTGTCTTGTTTATTTTGTTAATTTGCTATTGAAACTATCCACTGTTCTTTCTCATTGCTTTTACTGGATGTCTTTTCATCCAAAAGCTCACTATTTGCTTTGAAAAAAGAGGTTCCTAGAAACCTCAAAACAGATGTATGCAGTAATCTGCTAATTTTGTGCATCAAAATGTTGCTGATCATCATTTGCAATCTGATAGTTTTTTCATATTGTAAGTCATTGAGTGTGTTCATTCGTTAATATGTTAAATATTTTCTTTTTATGCATTATCTGGTTTAATTTATTCATTTTTATCATAGAGTACCATCTACTTTTGAATGTAAAGAGTCTTCTTTGTCTGTTGAAGAAAATGAAGTAAGTTACGTTAACTATGGACTGTTGATGAAAATACTTCTATCATTTTGCATGTTCATTTTTATTAATGTTTTATCAAACTTTTGACTATTGTATTTTATGCATGATCAGACTGAAATCAACCCTAAGGGTATTTTAAACTTGATGTTTCAGAAATTCCAATTTGTATTCGTCCAAAAATGTATATGTGCGGTCAAATCTTGTTATCACATCACTTCTTGGACTGTCAACTATGTGTCGTCGTAGCTGGAGTGATGTCTTAACCAGAACAGTTTTTAAATTCTTAGTTAAACATTAGTTTATATTGAAATTATAGATTTGATAGATTAATTAATGATTTAATTTTTTTAAAAAGTTCAACTAACATAACAAATCACCCTTATAAATCTTGTGTGGGGGGGGGGGATCAAAGTCTATGTACACTGCTGTTTATGAGTCACGTTAGTTACTCATCAATAGCTATATTTTGTGAAATGTAACTTGCATGGTGTCCCAAAAAAAATAAAAACAAACATTGATTTTTCAAGTTACACGCCCTCCTATATTTTTCTTTCAGATCAAAACAATTGCAGAAATTTTTTTTCATATAATTTGAGCAACGGCAACCCGTGCTGACTTGCTCCTGAAAATATAAACCAGTCCTGTGTTCTAAGCCAAATCATTTTTTTTCTTCCGGAAGTTTGAAATTTTGTGTAAGCATTGTCCTTACAGCCCCACATGTACCACAAAAATATTTTTCCAAATTTTAAAATATTTAGGTGTTGGGCCAAAGGCCTAAAATAAGTAATTTTTCTTTGGAAAAAAAAAGATTATTTCCTATATATTTTTTTAAAAATGTAAGGTAAATTTTTAAAAATTTTTTCAAGCTGAAAAATACATAAACAGTAAAGTTGGTGATTAGCGTTAAATATAAATGTTTGCTCTTTTACAATATTCAAGTCTCCCTTATAGTATTAAAAATACAGATTTTTTTCAAGTTTAAGTAAATTTTTCAATTTCAATTTATTATTTTTTTTATTATTCATTTTTAAATGTTGATTTGAAAATGTGTTTGCTAATAATTTTTGAACTTGATATTTTATTTGAATATAAACGTAATTTTTTAAAAGATGAAAAAAATTTGTCTTTTGAAGAAAATTATAACTTTTTGATTCCTCCTACTGGATACCTAAACAGTTCTAAATTTGGATAAATATTTTTCTGGTACATGTGGGGCTGGAGCAATGTGTATCTACTTGAAATTTCAAATTAAACTTTTTTTTACTATTGTTTTGACTTAAAAAGAAAAATATAAGAGGGTGTGCGGCTTGAAAAATCAACTTTCGTCTTTTTTTTTTGCGGGGGGGGGGGGGGCACTCTAATACAGATATTCTACTGTTTGTAGTAGTGATAGGTATAATGAAAGTACTCATAAAGTACCTTCAATTCTAAAATCTTTTCAACAGACTATCTAGATTACTGATCCTTAAATTATCAGAATTGCTCAGTAATCCAATAAATCAACTATGCAAAAATCTCTTATGTCCTAATTTGTAGTATGACAATGAATTATTTGGAATATTGTTGAAAATTTATTTTAACATATATATTCTTTCAGAAATATCATGTGTTGCTTATTTTATTTAAAAGAAATACTTTTGAACTCTTCATCCCATCATATACTTTTTTCATTTTCCCCTGTATTTTTGTGTGAGAAATGATTTTACTGTTTCTCCTCCCTCTTAAAATTTGATTTTTCCAACTTTTTGTTGATTTCCAAACTTTATGTCTGAGTGTACTAGTTTTTATGCTTTTTCACTAAATGTATGTGTTGAAAATAAGACCCTATGAATGCACCAAATAGATATTGTTCTGACTGAAATGAAGTAATTCAAAAGCTGTTGAAACTGTCTCTTAATATACAACTTAAAGCTTTGTTTTCTGACTCATTGAATTTAGTGAGTTACTCTATGCTTGCAATTGTGCTTCAAGCCCAATGCAAATAGTGTTCTCCTGTATAATGCATACTGCGCCTTCTTCTTCTTGTGTACTTCTCATTATATTTAGAAAACCGGAAGAGGGGTCGGGGGTGACACAACTGCTCACTCCTGACGCCACATGCCTGCTAAGTTCAATTGCTTTAATCCGTAACAGGGAAGGTGAAAAAGTAGGACGTAACAGGGGACGTGAGGTCTCGGAGACCACTTTATTTAAAAGATTCTTAAAAATCATGTAATTAAGATACATTCCTGTAATTTCCCTTAAATGTTCTTTGAATTTCCATTAGCATGGGAAAAAATATTTTTGAATTTTTAATCGAAATATACCTTTTCTGAGGAAATTTTGCTAGAGTCTTTAGATTTTTCGAAAAAATCATATGCTGCTGTAAATAACTAACTACTTGTAATAAAAAGAATCTTTTATTTATTAATGATTTCATTTCCTTTCTTTATAGAACATTTTAGTAACAGAAAATTGATTATATCAAGTTAAGGGAAAATTTTGACAGTCCTTTATTTGTATTCTGCAACGTATTTTGAAGAATAATTCAGCCTTCATTGTCCCTAGAACATCATTGTGTAACGTTTGTGAACATTTCAAACAACTCTCAACCTCATCTAGAGTATTTTGCATCTCTGCCGCTTAACACGGATAAGATAAATGAACTTATATCCGCGGTTCTGGCGTTAAGAGCCGTGTCTACTACTGCCGAAAATTGTAACATTGAAGGGAAGGTGCGGTTTCACAGACCGCTTCTAAAGAATGCAGTGAAATTTAAACCAGATACACTTACCTAAAGATACTGATAAGCGAGGGGGATGTTCAAGGTCACAAAACAAAAAGTTACTGGGAAAAACCATTTAATTGGACTGAAAATGTAATGGGGGTGATGGAATAAACTTTTGAGCAGTCTGTCAGACCGCACCTCCCCTGTTACGGGTTGAGGTACTAGAAAGCAATTTTAGTCTTCAGAATGAAAGCTCTTAAAAACAGCAGAAGAGGTAAAACTAACAAGCTTAAGAATATGCATATGAATGCTTCTCAAAATTGGTGCAAATCTGCGTCATTTTGAAGTTTACAAGCAGAAAAGAAGCATTATTTATATTTGAAAGTGAATTGTTGTTAAAATATTATAATTATATTTTTATTTTCTAGACCACATCCCAGCCTGCTGATTTGTGTGATGTAACTTCTCATGAAAAAAATACTATCTCCTTCTCAAGGTATAAAGATATACTAATGAAAAAGAAACTGGCTGCTCGTGGTCTTAAAAGAGATGAGCGTAAAGCAGTAGAGGCTTCATCTTCGCAAAAAGTTGAATCTATGAAGAATACTTCAGAAAGTGATAGTGACATTCTAGTCAGTCCTGTTGCCAAAATTGAAAGTGGTATTATTGAACCAGAGTATAACAGGAGCCGTGAAGTTGAATCAAATTCTGAAAATCTGAATTATAAAAGTGAAGACGAGACTTTGTCTAATAACAAAACTCTGAGGGAAGATCATTCAGAAGAAACATTGAGTGAAATTGATAATGCATCCTGCATCTCTGGTCGTCTGAATCAAAATAATGTTACTTTATCTGATCATAGTACCATGTTATCTGATATTTCCGACACTGATGACGTATTGTTAGCAACTTTAAAGCAAAAAAACCATGATAGAAGCATCTCTGACAAAAGTGAAGGGTAAGTTTTAAATGTCAGTTGAACTGAATTGTGTAGAATATGTACTTCTCAGTTCTTTGGAAAATGCTCACAGTCTGTAGAATATATTAATTGGTAACATTAAAAGTACAATAAATTGCTTTAGAATGTTCACTGAACAACTTCTTAAAGGTTAACACCTCAAATGTAAATGTTAGTAGGTGTTTAAATTCAACATACAAAATTACTAAATGTCTCTTTTTGAAAAAAAATTTAAGTGTCCAAAATGAAAGTATAAGTCAACAACTTAATAATATATTAGGGTGTTGAAACTAGAGGGAAAATGTCAAAATAAAGCTGATGAATGTAGCAAAGGTGCCAGAAAAAATAACGACAATGTTATTTTCAAATGTAATAAATTTTTGTCACCAAGTTATTGAGATAAAAATATCAGACAGAGTTCTAATTGAAATAATAAACAAGTAGAAAGTAGAGCAAATCCTTATATAATACTCAAAGAAGTTTAAGGAGGGTAAAAATAAAAATTCCAGAGTTTACATTTGTATTAGTTAAGTTAATCGTTAGTAATCATTAAGGTAAAACAAAAGAGATGTCATGTTTTTTTTTTTTTTTTTTTGCATCCCTTTAAATGATGGTCTTTAATTGTAATTTTTATGTAAAATTTAGGGAAAAGAAAATCTTTTTCATAAAAATAAAAAAAATGCTAAGTTAGGCCTTTTTTTTTCTAAATTTACTCAAAGATCTGAGAATTTGATGTTCAAAATTAAGAAAAATGCATGAGTCTTCTTCAAAGACACCTTCTCTCTTTGTCTTTTTTTTTTTTAAATTTATAAACAAAACTAGTAATCAGTAAGTAGGTATTAAGTTTTATTGTGTTTCATCAATTGTGTTTTGTGTTCAAGAAAAATGTTTCATTTTTTAGCATGGGCATAATACGATGGAAAAATGGTTGTATTATGTCTACAAATTGCTTCTAAATAGTAATGACTTTTTGTAGATAACATGGTACAGTAAAACCTGTGAAGTTGACCACCCTTGTAAGTTGACCACCTCTCTAAGCTGACCGCTTTTTTCAGGCACGAAATTAGCCCTTATTATATAAATCAACCTCTGTAAGTTGACCACCTGTTTAAGTTGACCACTAAAGTAGTGTATCGCAAATGGTCAATTTACACAGGTTTCACTGTATATGTATTTTGGATAATGAAATGTTCTGTGATTGTGCAAACTTTTTTTTCTGTGAAACTGAGGAGTATTTTCTAAATTTGCATTATTAAAATGTTTTTTAACTTGATTTTTTTTCCATTACTCAATAAAGAGCAAATTAGTTGCAGTTTAGTGATTTTTTCTTCTTCTGTATTTATGCTTGTAATTTTGTGCATTATTATTTTGAAATTATGAATAGAAACAGTTTCAATTGTTTCTGTTTTTATCTTTTTATTTTTTTATTGATATAAGTGTTGTTATTTTGTTGAGCATTTTGCTTAATTAATAATAATATTGCTTAATTTCAATGTGACATGTTAGAATATTGCTATATATTGATTTTAAAAGTTACAAATTGTATATTAAAGTACAATCCACTTGCAGAAAAATAATGAAATCCTATAGTTTAAGCAGTGTAAGTCAATCTTTCTCAAAATTAATGTTTCATCTTAAGTATGAAATTTTCGAGTTTGATTTTGTTTAGTTCAACCTTTGAAAATTATGTTTAAGTTCTTCGAAATTAACATAACAGGAAGTGATAAAACCTTCTTTACCTTTTATTCACTTGTCTAATACAATAGTAATTGGATATTTATTTATTTGAATAATACTCATTGTTTATTATTAAACTCTTAATTAGCATGGTTGTGCTTCATATACCAAAGCCTACAGTGAAAAAAAAAATGTTTGACCATTTAATTTAGATAAGGATTTTAAAAACATATCTTTGGTAACTGTTTTACTGTCATTTTTTTCTTTTTTCTTATTCTTCATCCTTTTTTTTCTTCTCTTGAGCTTAATGTATGGAGTATTCAATGTATTTAGCATTTTGCTTGCTACGTGCCTTCACATGACAATATACAAAGTCATCGGTTTGTTGAAATTTTGACTCTATTTTTCTACTTGTGCATTAGAAACTTTTCACTTGTGAAAAAAACATGTAAATGACTCTTTTACATACTTAAATATTTGTTTAATTTTCTGTGTATAAATTTTATCAAAGTGATGATGTTGTATGACTTGGATCTACTGTAAAACTATCTTTACAGTTCTTTAGTTCTTACAGTTTTGTATTCCAGCATCATTTTACTCCTTAAATATTCTTAATTGGGAAAGAATACTTTGTGCTTATGGAATAATGAAATACATACTAATTGCTTGACAATGAAGAAATATACTAATGATGTCAACTGACTTGCGTATGAGTTAAGTTCCAAAAATTGTTTATAGCTCGGATTAGGGAACTAAACGATTTGATTGTTTGTAAGTCCAAACTTTTCATTTTGAAAACGAACAGGCGTTGTAATAATAAATATTTTGTTACCTTTCTAATTCGGGATATGCATATCACCTCAAACATGTAAAGGGAAAGATTCTAATAGAGTTAAAAGCTAGCCAGTTCATTTGTACACCTCTTTTTAGAAATATGTATCTCACTCCTCCTCATTAATGTTGATTTCTTCAGTGTTTGGAGAGGATTTAAAAACAGTTGCTTCATGAATTTGTCAAAGGAGGTTAAGCTACTTATTTTCCCCCCTATATTTGCAAATGAGACAATGGCGTAGTATCAAGCTGTTATTTCCAATAAAAATTGAAATTGACTTTCATAAGTGACAGTACTTTAGCCATTATTTTGGTTTGAAACTTCTTTGGGAACAGGTCCCTTTTTTTTTCTTACTCTTCTTCATACTACATCTCTTAACATCCACCAAATCTCTGATTGTAAGCTCTTTCGAGTCGGGTGTAAAAAAATCGTCAAAATTTTTCGTTTCATTCAAGTTATCGGAAGCATTGCAAAAAATATTTTTTACCAAATTGCATCTATTTGTATATCCAAATGATTGTAAGTCAAGTGGCTTCCATGTGTGCGTATTTTCTTTCATCAAGAGGAAAATGTATACTTTTGACCTTGATTTCATTTGTTATATGCCAAAGAATTTGCTAACAAATTATTTTTAAATGCATTGTTAGTTTATTAGACCATAAGGAATCAAAATTTTGATTTTTGACCGTATTTCGTACTAGATATTGTTGAGTATATTAATAATTTAACCTGCATAGGAGTAATTACAGTTAAAATTTGATAAGATAACCGCAAAAGGTGGCAATTAATATTTTCAACTTGAGAATTTATCACTGGAAGCACATTAATATGTACCTTCTCTACTATGAGTTACAGGGCTATGTTAATGTGTTTCTGACTAATGTGTTCTAATGTCTTCTATGTGAATATTTGCCGTATAAAATATTAAAATGGTGAGTAAAGGGGGGAAAATCCATCCTGACTGCAACACGTGCAGACCAAAAAAAAAAAAAAAAGTCCAGTTATTTTTCATGTTTTCTATCTCTTCATCAATGAGCTTGTTTTGAGTCTTATATCACCTTAAGATACATTATTTAAAAACTTGATTGAACCATTTGATTTTAATTACGTTTTCTAACATCAAAATTAACTTGAGAATAAGTTTATACTTCTCAAAATTATTTTTAAGAATTCAGATCATCATTTATTTTCAAACTAATAGCTTTTATAAGTCTAATCAGTTCTTTACATTCCTTTCTAATATTTGCTCAGTAGTGTTCATCCGTGATTTGCAAAATTTTGTATAGAGTTAGATTAATACAAATGTGAATTTTATTTATGATGTGCCAAAGATAACTACAGTACTGTTTGTTAGTCATTATTGAAATTTTCTTCCAATATTTTGAAATGTTTGTTATAATTTGAAGCTAAAACACACATGTATACTTTAGATTTTATTCTCATGCAGACTTAGTTTTATGTTATAGTTTGATGTATATAATCTTTTTTTTTTGTTTGTAAAGTAACTTATAGTTTTGAATCTTATGTTTCATAAACATGTGTAATTGAATGTTGGTTAATCTGAATTATCTCCTCCTAAATTTGAGCTTATTTAGTGATTTTAATGTGTTTTCATTGTGTACTTTTCTTCTGAGCATTGACCTCTATTTCTTACTCTTTTTCTTTTCTTTCTAAAAATTTAGCTGTGATACACAAGATGAAGATTTTACACCGAATCATACTCACACAACTAACATGGTAGGTTCTATTTCATTTTATGTTTTGGCAATTAACTTATTAATTCACTAACATAAATTCAGTTTCTGTGTTGATTTTTTTCTTTTACACTAAATCTAATTGCTCTTTAATCGTAAATAACCTAGTTTTTTTACGTTGCAAATATATGCTTGATCAATTAAAATTTACTCTTTGATAATAAATGAGGCAGTGAGAAGCAAAGGGATGTAAATGGAAAAATTAAAAATTTGGAGGTAACCAGTACAAATAGTAGGGAACCTCTTTGTCTTGGGGAAAGAGATAGTACTAGTATCCCTGGTAGGTGCTAGTTAGAAAAAAAATGAAGGCCTAGCTAAGACGTTATTTTTAAATGGATTTTACTCAAAATTTTAAAATGTTCACTTACATCCCTTTGCTTCTCACTGCTTCAAATGAACTTTTGAAATTATAAGTTAAAAAGCTGCTTTTTTACTTTATTGTATGAAAGTCAACCTTTCATGCAGATCTTTCATGCCAATGTATGTTTTTGACTTTCAGTATTCTTTTTAGTTTTGTATTAATGTTTTATTTACTTTGAATGTATATCGTGATCTACTTGCTCAACTACAATTTAGTATTCAATCAGAATAAAGCTATATATAAAAATTAAAGTGTTTGCTTTTATTAATTGTTTTTAATGTTTTAACCATCTAAAAATACTAAACAAAAAATACTTATCAGAACAGCAATACATGCACTACATATCTTTTGACTAGTTAATATATTTATTTCAGTTTTAAACTAATTTTCATGTGGATATCTTCTCCTTGCAAACGAGTGTTTCACAAGTACAGTAGATTCTCAAAAGTCGAAGGTTCTGGTTAATTTAAAGGCAAGGGCGGATCCAGAAATGTTTCAAGGAGGGGGCGGTTGATTTTTTAACTTACCTTTTATTATGTATCTGATTCGTTCCTGGTGGGGGGGGGGAGGTGGTACACCATTTTGAATAAAGTAACTAAAATAAAGAGATTTAGCCAAAGAGGGTCCCTAACTTTTTCCGTATTATGAGGTTTTCTGAAATTTTGTTGCAAAACTTCAATTTTGTAATAATTCCCATGATTTTCTGGTTTTGAAAGTAATATATTTATTTTTGTCTCCTTTAATAACATGCAAAATATATTTTTTTGCAATAAAATATTTTGAGTGCTCTTCCAAACATGCAGTTTTGTTACAATGGAAAATCAGAATGAGTAGCTTAGAGAAATACTGGAATTCCCGTTAAACTTGTGATGCTTCTTTTATAACAACTTGAGGGAATCAATTACGCCTTGAAGTACAGTAAGTTAGGAGAAGAAAAAATAATTTTCAGAAACTTCATATTTTAACTTTTGTATGAAGTGTGTACTATTAATGAATCTGGATGGGAAACTTTTCAGACAGTTTCATTTTTTTAAAAATGTGAAGCTAAATAATTTTTCATGTTTTCTAATAGATTGTCACTTCTAACTTGAGTAAATGATTACTTTTAAATTTAAAACATGGGCACGAATGCAAGGTTATTTTATTGATAAATTTTAGCCACCTGTTCAACAGGCCCATCATCTCGGAATTTTCTAGAGAGGAAAGGGAGGAGCATATATATTCAATGAATTTTATTGGGAAAAAATCAAAATATGTTAAAAATGTGTAATTGCATTATGTTTTTAAAATCCAGTGAGGGATCAATTGACTGATTGGTCAAATGATGGGCCTGCTGTTCAATAGAAATACCCGGTGAAACTAAGCTCATATTCATTGCAAAACATTCATTTGTTTTGAGCTGACTGTCCTGAAGACAAAGGCGGTCACTATATTCGCTGTAGCAATCCCAAAATGCATACAGAAAGCAGTCTGCTCTGCAATTGATGACGGTTTTGATGAACTAAAACTCCTAACACCTTATATTGGCAAAAGCTATCTTCTCAACAAACTCCATTCATGACAGATTTCTACATCTTTCACTGGATTGCAATCTAATGCCTATCCCCTTAAATAATAGGACATATTTTGTCCAGCAATATTTAACTTTGTGCAAGTCTTTATCAGTTAGTAAGTACAATGATTTTGATATGAATCATTCTTTTGATACATACTAATTACTTATTTTAGAACACATGTAGAACTTTTTTAATCACATATTTTGGCATAGTTATATAGCTTCATGATTTGCATGATTTCATTTCAAACATCTAAATTATTCAAGGGCATTAAAAGAGTATTTTTGAACAGCATTTTTTTAAATAAAAGAGCATATTTGTGAAGTGTTAATTTGAAATTTTAAAATAACAGAAGATATAAAGGCAATCATATATTTTTAAATACTAAGATTCCTTTTCATGTAATGGAAAGATAAGCTTCAAAAACTATCTCATACTTGTTAAGTGTAAGAGTTTCATAATAATAATGTAGTAATAACCTTTAAGTTTTTGAATCATAGTAATTTTACTATAGCTTTATGTGTGAAATATTGCTATAGAGAGAAATATTTCTCAACTTAGTAATAGAAAACATGTTTATTCTTGCATTCGCAAAAGTATTTGACTTTGAAATAAAATGATAACTTAAAAGCTCTTAATATGTAACTAATCAACAAGAAATCAAGCAGAGTTAAGATAAAGTTGTCGTAACTAAGTTTCGAAATTGATCTTTTTTTTTTTTGGGAAAAAATGTAGGTTGCAAAATATCAAGAACAAAAATAAATCAAGAACAAATAACAAGTGGTGAGAATAATAATAGAGGAATTAAATAAAAAGAAGTTGTTTTGTTAATCTAATATTGAATATGAACTTCTCTACGAGATGGGCAAGAAGAAATGAATATGCCTCCAGTGGATTCCATCAGTTTTTAAAAACGAAATTGCTAAAGTGCTCGCCAAAAAATGGTTGTGATCTTCAAATCAGTGATGTTCCCATCAATTTTTCTGATTGCATACTCTCAGTAATCCATTATGCACAATATGTGTATGCAATCATATACATTATATGTCATAATATGAAGTTTTTGAAGCGCTATATGTCTAAAAAATGTTTGAGAGTGTACGTCGTATATGGAGTATACCCTATGGGAACACCTCTTGCTTCAGATGGAGAATTATCCTGAGTTTACTCCCTCAGAAATCCACTCCTTAACCAGACAATAAACTCTCATTATGACGCATTCTGCCAGCCCGTCACTGGTATGCAGCCAAGAGTCCCAGTTTGTCCATTTCTTGCAGTGATCCTCGTCCTCTTCAATCAGCCTTGGCTTGATTCCATAGTAGACATTTGAAGTGTTTAAGGTTTTTAAACAAGGAGATTTTCTCCCCTTGTTCCTGTTCCCTCCTGCAAATCCTGCTCATCTTCTTGCTTGTATTCGCACCTTATGGGGGGCAGCTGATGGCACCTTATGGAGACATATTAATATTATATCGTTGGAAAGGGTGGGATTTTCCGCATTCTACGCAATTTCTTTCAATGCTGTAACTTAATTACGGCTGGAGTTCGCGTTTTTTTAGCTCGAAGCTTTTTAAGCTTAGCTGAAATTTAGGCACTACTTTCTTCATTAAATCTATCAATAAGAAGTGAAGGAATTGCCAAACAGCTTTCTTTTTTGGCACGATTAGAAAAAACGATATTTTTTTATATACAAAAGATTTCTCTCGGCCTAAGGTCGAAAAACTGAGCTTCTATCTCCGAAGGCAAATACTGCTAGCCCTCCTCTGAACCCTTTCCAATATGTTAATATCTTTCTTCAAACAATGAGAGTAAAACTGAACAGCGTACTCTAAAAGAGATATTAACAAACTTATGTACAAATGTAGAAGAAATTCTTTAGAGTTATGTGAAATAAAATAACCCAACATTCTGATGTCTTTGTTACTTACTATGGAGCATTACTCTTAAGTCCTGACTAATTGAGACACCCAGATCAACAACTGTTTCATGTTCGCTAGTGCTGGATTCCCGTAAACAATAGCTTGCATTTTTATTTCTATGATCTAAATGAAACCCATGATATTTTCTGACACTGATTAGAATACACTTGAGAGACAAGTGCAGCATAAGTGAGATTGAAATGAAAATTGCGAGTTGGTCACATCAAAACAATTTAAGTTAAAGAAACTCGCAAAATTTTGGAGTTTAGCTGTTGCTGTAATGTTATTACTTGCTGCAAAACTGATGTCTCATAATGTATGTGTGACAATAAATTTTTAGTTCTTTTAAATCAAATGTATTTATCACTTATTTGGGTTAATTGTTATCCTTCTATGCTTTTTGCTCCTAAGGATTTCTCAAGTCTTTGGGAAAAACAAGAAGTTCCAGCTCTTCAAATAGGTGATGCACCTCCTGCACCTATAAAAACTACTGATGAAGCAAATTTTCCGCCAAGTTTATGCAAAGTAATTTTATTATTTCTTGATATTTCAATTTATATTTGTTGTGAGTTTTGAAGCAACTTTTGTTATTATAAAAAGAAATATTTTTATCAGTCACTTTTTCTTGTATTTAACAAGTACTCCCCCCCCCCCCCCGCTGTTTGCTATACATTGCTCCATTAAAAACAAGCAAATTTTTAGCAAAATCAGAAGTTTTTAGTAAAATTCCTAGGTATATTGCAAAGTCTGAAAATTATTAACCAATTAGCTGTTTAACTATTCTGAAAAACCCCAAAAGATACTTCCATTGTCAAGATTTTTCCTAATGAATACTCTGGATTTGTAAATTTTGTTTAAGATCTTCATTATGTTTGTATTGCACTTAATTTCTAACAAAAAATAGTCCACCATTTAACCCGTTCGCACCCAGCGTCACGCGGAAGCTACACAACAATTCCTCTCTTATCAGCCCAGCGGCACGTATCCGCTGCGCGCTCTGATCGACGCTGACGTCCCAGCGTCACATATACGCTTTCTCGAAATGGAACGATTGAATTGAATATTTAAACGATAATAGAGGGCGCTAAATGGTTATAACTTTGATCATACTCAAGTCACATGGTATTTGACCTTCATGTACACGCTTTAGTTTCTTATTTGGACCTCTCAATGGGATAGATTTTTTTTTTATGTAAACAACAGTGAATCACTGCTCTGCGCATACGATTTATGAGGTCTCAATTGCTCTTGTTTATATCTTTGCTTCTCTTTTTTTGTTACGAGTAATTGAAAGAGATATACATCTAGCTGAATAAATTATGGGGGAGGGGAGGAAGGTTAAAATATTTTTGCGTATGTGTTCCAGACTTTTGGGATTCCCCGTTCGATGAGAGTACAGGAAGGATTTCAAGCGGCACTGAAGTTTATGATTATTTTTGAATCCTTTCTGATATTATTCTTCTTTATTTATTCTTTTTTATTTGGAGACTGGAACATTGCAATAAAAATGGTTAGCGAAGTGAATGAAAGGGAATGTTTTCGAGAGAATTATGAAGCAGTTTTGAGACTTGTTGCGTGGGAATTTAACTAGTTTAAATTCGTTGACCTAAGTTGTTTTAATTAAAATTACATAAGGAACATATTTTTTTGCTACATTTCTTTTTCTTTGATTGCACACTCACAATGTCTAACTCTAACTTTGTTTTTGTGCACATATTATTTAACTTTGTGCACATAGTTAAAGTTTTAGTATTCTACTTATTTCACTCCCTTCTAATAATGTAATAGTCTTTATATTAATAATTAGTAATCAGTAGTACATTGTTTAAGCAAATTTAAAATTTCAAGTCATTATTTTGAAATGCTGATTTTATATGAATATTTTTGTTCAGTTAGGCTTAACTGCTGTAAATGCTCGGGCCGATGGCGGCGTTCCATTTCGGAACGTTCGGTCCCGTAGCTGCGCTTTGTTTTCCATGCGCTGGTCCTCAAGGGGTTAAAAAAAAGAGTACAATAACCAAGTTCCCTTGATGGAAGCAAGGCTGTGGAGTCGGAGTCAGACTGATTTTCGGGTAAATGAGTAGTTTGAAAACATGCCGACTCCGGGTTTCTTTTTTTTTCTTTAATTTTCACTGACTCTGATTGCATTTTTTAAAAAATTGGCTACCAATTAATTTGATTACAAGTATAAATACCTACTAATAAGAAAATAACTCATTGTGGCAACCAGCTGGCTTGATTGTTTATTGAACTTTCTGTAACAGCTACCTATGTGGCGCTGTCTCCTATTTTGCTTATTTTCTAAGTTATTTAACTGATAGCAGCTGTCAGCAAACAGTTTTGTTGCCTATCATTTTCTAAATAATCACTTTCAAATAAAAATAATATATTTTTTACCTCGATCTCTGTTATAAAATAGTAAAAGGAATGTATGTATCGCTTGTTCAAGTCGGGAAACTTCTCAGGGTGCTTGATAAATTCAAAAGAGTGTTGGCACGAAAGCGCAAATCCAAAAGATCCGATAAAATATAAATATTTTTTTTTAATTCTAAAAATTTTTATCTAAGAAAGCTTGGTTAACAATGAAGAGCACAAAATAAAATTAATACATGATTGATTGGTTACAACACTCAATAATTGTAGTTAATCCTAAAATCTTCTTATTAAGGTTAATTCTGAAGCTGCCAATAAACAAATTAAAAATTGAGCCAAGAAATGTAGGTATAGTTAAAGCTATTTGTACAAAGCTGTATACCACCGCATTTCGTGTAAAATTTGCTTCAGACGTACATGTACCCGACTTCTCTCCGCAACGTAGTGCAATATTTTTGTTGAAATTTAAGATTTATTATTGGGGAATTTTTTCAGAATTTAAGTATTTTAATTTTTATAAGTTATTTTTAATAAGTTGAGGTGTCACCCACCAGATGAGTGTCTACCAGGAGGGGGGGGGGCACCCCCTCTCAAGAAAAGTTTTTTGACTTAGCAAAAAATATTTTTTTTCTCTCACTCTTCTCTGTGCTTTCAAAAATTAAAAGCACAGGATTTGATCAGCATCTATTTTCTAAACATTAAAGGGGAGCAAATTAATCCATTTCAATTTTTTTTAGAAAGGGGACTTTTCAGTAATCTCACTTTAGAAATTGTATCTATTGAATAATTTGATTTTCAAATTGAACTTTTAACGTTGTATGCATCTTAGGTTTACAATAAAATACAGCGCAAAAATTTCATAAAAAGGAATTCATATTTCAATCTCTGTTTAGGAGTTTTCCCCCCTTCCCGTGAGAGGGATGATATGAAAAAATAAATTAAAAAAAAAAAGAAATTTGGAGTCTGACGTTTCAAAATCCTGGAGTCAGAGTCGATCATTTTCCTTCTGACTATACAGCCCTGCGTGGAAGCACTCAAGATTTTCAGAAACAGAATGTTTGTTTTTATATTGACGCAGACTACAAAAATGTTCATTTCCACAAGCAGGAAGCTATACCAGAAAACATCCTCCTTCGTTAAAATCATAACAATGAAAGCAAAATTATTCAAAATATAATACAAGAAGTTTCTGAGATTCGGTAAGTTGGACAATGAGGAAGAAGCAAAATCGTAAAGACAAAAAATCAAATAAGGGTAGTTATAGTTAGGTTCAATAGTGGTATTTTCTTTGCTGCATTCTCACTGACAGAAACAAAATAGTGAGTGATAGGAAGAAGCTTTCACTTAGGTTCCAGGTTAGGTCGTAGTTGTAAACATTTCTCAAAGAAAAGAAAATAGCTACTCTCATCAGTTTTGGAATGGATATATTTGTGGGCTTCAGAGCACAATATCATTGAACCCTGCTGCTTATTGTCAAATTTCTAAAAAAATCACGGAGGAAATAGTGCAGGAACTGAGCTGCCATGTATATTAAGACCTGGTTTGTCATTTTGATAGAGCAAGATGCTGATTTATAATTTTTAGTCTTGAATTCCTTAATTTTCTTATTTATTCCTTTTCTTCCCATATTTTCATTTTGTTGGATGTATTTTAATGATATTACTAAATTTAAGCACAGCATATATAACATGATGATGTTGTAATGTAAGCGTATTGATTTAGTGTTTTAAAAGTACTTACTTCAGTACATTTTTGTAATGCAAGGTAATTATTTAATATTAGCTTCATTCTGTAGATTTTTTGATTCATTGCTCTTTTATTTAGTGAAAACAAGCGCTGCAGAGTCGGAGTCGAAGAGTCAGACTGATTTTGGGGTAGAATAGTCAGAGTCGGGTTCAAAGGTTTAAAATTTCAAGAGTCGATCATTTTCTCCCAAATTCCACAACGGAATTTGCGGAAGTCCAGTTCCAAGTCGGGCTGTTTTAGGGGTAAAGGAGTCAGAGGCTTTAAAATTCCCAGAGTTGGAGCCAGAGTGGGTAATTTTTCCTCCGACTCTACAACCCTGATGAAAACTGTTTTCTATTTCTATATTAATTAAAGTAGTATGTATGTATTAACTAATGATTCATGTTACAGTTGATATTTATCCATTTTTTCTAATATTTTATCTTCAGATCTTGAAAAGTATAAAATTCATTGGGCCTACATGTATACAATCTGTGGTATGGCCTGCAGTGCTGAGACATCGCAATGTAATTGCTATAGCTCCTCCGCATGCTGGTAAAAGTGTGGGCTACATACTGCCGATAGCATCTCAATTTCATTCCTTACATTATGAGGATCTTCCTTCTGCAAATGGGGTGAGTCATTAATGATTACCTAACCTTAACAAAATTTAACCATAAAACTATTTTATGTTAGTTCTAAAATGTTTGTTTGAAAGTTATTAAAGCTATGAAATCAAAGTAATGGAAAATATATTGGAAAGCAATTTTTAATTTAAGATACTTTTAATCATTTAGAATTGTATTCACATCATTTTATAAATATGTTACAAGCTTTAAAACCATACTATACATTTTTGTTCTTGGTTTTTCATGCTATTCATTAGATTTTTTTTTCTTTGTTTAATTTTCTCATTTATTTTGATTGTCATTTTGATACTTATGTAAACAAGTTCTTTTAAACTTTTTTTTCTGTTTTCTTTCTTTTCTAGTGCTTTTTTATTTGACTTATTTTTCATACTTTAACCTTTCATGTTCTAATTTCTTATCTTAATAAAAACTTGTACACTGTAAGAACAATTGTTGTTACTTTATTGTGCGTGAAAATTACAATGTGTAGTGTAAAACATAGCCTGGTCATAAAAACATAGGGCCCATGGCTGGTGTGTTACTCCCCCTCCCATATTTATTTGACTATCCGGAAAAAAAGAAACATAATCGTACAAAGTTAAATTATGAAAATGTCATTCTGATACAAGAGTAATAGCAATGAAACAGCACAGCATTCAAATAATGACAAGAAAAAACTTTTTTTTTAAATTAAAGTTTTAACTACTTTTTTTTAAATGTTGACTTAAAAAAACCCATCTGTGATCAATGTATCATAATAGTGTTTGGGTTATTTAACATTTTTTCATTTAACAGAAAGAATCAAATTTATCAATTAAAATTTACAATTTTTGGGCCGCTTTTCTAATGTGAGCTCTGGGTATATGCCATGCATGGTCACGTGGGGATAAGGCACTGATCTGGAATTGACTTTTTTTTTAAACATGTTTCATACATTTTTATGTTGAAAAATACTTCAATTTGTTTTGTTTTTTTTTTGTGTACTCAAGCTAACATAGTTACTTAGATTAAAAATTCGTAAAAATGTTTGGTACAAGTAATAAAAAGCAGACGTAATTAATAACTAGCTTTCAAAACTCACATGCAGATTTATCTCCTATTTACTTTTTAAGTTAGTTGCAGACTTTTAAATTTTGCAAATGAACTTGTAGATGAATTTTTAAAAATAATTATTTCTCTTTTTCTTAATCTTTTTAGCCTATTGCAATAATCCTTTGTTCATCGTGGAAAGCTGTTCAAGATGTTTATGAACTGTGTTACTTATTTATGCAAAATGCTCATGTGAAAATCATTACTCTATATGCTGATGGTAGAAGGTTTCGAAACAAGGTATTTATGCTTACAAAGTTTGACTTTTAATTTGAAATACTAACTTGGGTTCTTTATTTCTTCATGCATTACATTTTAGCCTCAAATTGTGTGCATGATATTATTTCAGATGACGAATATTTTGAATGGGTGTGATGTACTGATAGCCACTCCGTATGAATTTTTACAAGCATTGCATGACAAAGTTGTGGATTTTTCCCGGTGCTGCCATCTTATTATGGATGACGGGGACAAATTAGTTACCCATAATAAAAAAGAGGTATTTCTTTTTATTTTTCTTTTAAGAGCCCATTTCCAGCTTCCTACTCTGTCACAAATAGGGCAGTGAGAAGCGAAGGGGTGTAAGTGGATATTTTCAAGTTTTGAGTAAAACACGTTTAAAGATATGACCCTAGGTAGGCTTTCATTGAAAGTTTTTTCTTATCCATGCTGTAGTCAAGCTGTAAACCATGCGTGCCTACCAGGCTACTAGTAGGGGAATGTGGAGCAAAGTGAAATAGTTAAAGGAGCTTTTTCAAAATGAACAAATTGGAAATTTGTTTTGAAAATTGCAGAACATAAATAAAGAATAATGATTTTATATTAAAACTTTCATTTAAATAGTATTTTTTATTTTTGGCAGTCAATTTTCGCTTTCAAAAAAAAAAAAAAAAGAAAAATTTCACCCTTTTTTTTACGGGACAAAGTGAAAAATGAAATATTTTTGCAGTAAAATATTTTCTATTTAACTATAAAAAGTATTTTTGATCAAATGAATCAGTAAATAAAAGGTTTAATGAATAAATGAAATTATACTGAAAAACAAAATAAACAAATAATTAAATAAATTAACTAATTAATGTAGGATGTCAAATAAATGAGTAAAATTGTGAATGTGTAAGAAAATAAGTGAATGAATAAATAAATAAGTGAATTGTTAAATAAAGGTATGTTAATAATGTAATGAATAAATAAATAAGTGAATTGCTAAATAAAGGTATGTTAATAATATAATTAATAAAGAATATGCAAGAGATTTAATAAATAATTAAACAATTAAACAAAATTAACTTTTTCACTTTGCCCCGCATGTACTTATCTAATTGTACAAAATATTTAAAATACAAATAATCTTAATATTAAGTAAATAAATACTGCACCAAATATTAGAAGGTCTCAATTAATATTTCAATTGTTGAAACAAGAACTTTATCATTTAATAATGCCAAAAATAATTTTCGACTCACAACAAAACATTTCAATATGAGTATCAATTTTTGAAAATTGATTGTATTATCATTTTCTATCATTTTGAGACGAAATTTTTTCTTGACTGGAATAGACTACAAGTGTTACTACATAGTTAAAATATTACCAAATAGGTGGTACTAAGCAAAGTAAATATTTCCCCATTTCTCTTTGCCCCGCTATTTCACTTTGTCCCATATTCCCCTACTATCTCTTGCCCCAAGACAGAGGAAAGGTGCAGCTACCATTTGTACTGGCTTGGCTGTGGTGACCTGATTGGTAAGGCATCAGACTTGTGACTGGAATGTCCCGGGTTTGATGAAGGCAGCTCCCGCCATTAATGAAGGCAGTGATTGAAATCCACTACCTTCGTTAATGGTGACTGGGGGACATTAAATATTCTCGTGATCACAAAGTATTCCAAGTGAAATGATACCTCTGGAGGTGCTGGACCAGAGATTGCTTGGCTTCTGGTCTGGATCAAAAAATCAGAGCTGTCTTCAGGATCTATCCAACTGGTTAAACCACAAGTATTGGTAGGTCTGGGGGACCCTGGAGTGTGAAGTCATTTGTTCTGGCTATCTCCAAATTTTTAATTTTGGCACTTGCATCCCTTTGCTCCTTACTGCTTTAAGTTTTCTTGGGTTTCACGAAATTTCTTCAAAAGGAAGGGCTTATTGAAATTGTGAATGCTAACAATATTGCTTATTATGCTATGAATTAATTTCATAGCGTCTGAATTGTATTCTATAACGAAAAGTTAAAATGAACATCCAATATCACCTGATTCTTAAATTTTCTATCTCGTTCAAGAAACATGCACACGTTTCTTGTAATAATAGACATTTAGTTCTTTCTTCTCTGAAAACCATTATGCTCATTTATGTTAAATATTACTAATTAGATTTTAATGATATTCATATTCTGGTGAACTTTCTTATTTTGATTAGGATTTCGAAGAAAAATAATATTTATTCTGGTTTTCTGCCATTTCATTTTCAGCTTAGAGACATATTATTGACCTTTGTTGAAGAAGCAAAAGAAAAACGTCTTGAAACTGTTCCAAGTTTGGTGCTATGTGCAGAAAGATGGAATAAAACTTTTGCTTATATAAACAAAACACTTATGACCTGCCCAATTTTATGTTTTACTTCGTTTTTAGAAGCTGCCATTTATGCAGAAGTGCCTTTCTTTACGCATGTTTGTACACCATCAGAGAAGAAATCTACTCTATTAAGTAAGCTAAATATGTGATTAACAAACTATTTCTTGTTGTATCTGCTTCATTACGCAGTTCACTTTTTTTTCCGGACTACATTTAGTTCTCCCATCTTTTATTAATTTACTTACTGTACGCTTGGCTGGCTAGTAATGTTGCTAAATCAAAATTTTAAAATTGCATAAGGTTTCAAACCAAAGCAGTAAATCTATATTTAAGTGTAAGAAACATACTGATGAGGTAAGTGGGATTTTTCTTAGGTAACCTTACAAAAAATATTATTATCTTTTTAAGAAATTATTTCAAATAATTAAAGTTGCAAACAAGATTTTGTTTTAAAGAGATTTGTAAAATTCTACTTCCAGTTTGATGAAAATTTCTCACTTTACATTTCTAACCTGGCACCCCCCCTCCCAATAGTGTAATAATGAAATTTTTTAAATAAGTAGTAATTTTAAGAGCATACTAGAACATGTTTTTTGACACATAATTTAATTGACCTCGTGCCCCCATCATAGAAATATAATGTCTTAAAATCTGTCAAAATCATAATAAAAGTCACCAAATTTAACAAGTTTTGATGAGTAATAGAAGACATCTACCACACACTTTGGAAATGGATGTCCTGCCACATTCATTTTGTCCCCAAGTCTTTAAATTTGTCATTTTCTTTTTGGCAGACTTTAAGAATTTATGCCTTGATAATGGGGAAACGGGGGCAAATAATTTTTGTGTAAAAAAAATTCGCTTAAATATGCTGTTTCGATTGCTACTGTTTAAAACTTCTACGATTATTACTATAATTGTGTGGTTCCCTGGTAACTACAAGAAAACCTCTTTGATCTGATAGAAAAAGTTCAGATTAAAAACTTATGGAATAAATGTACTTTGTCTTTAAAAGGTAATATTCTTTATTAAAATACTTATTTCTCATTAAAAATAAATATTTGCGTTTGTGCGATAAGTTAAAAACAAAATTCTAAGAATTGCACAAATAGCAACATGAACTGTAGACACATGTTTCAGGGTTGTAAGAAACCCTTTTATCTAAAATGAAGTCTGTTATTCTTATTGCTGTTTTTGCAATTCTCAACATTGTCACTATGTTTTTAACTCATTACTCATCTTTACTAATAATAAAGCTCAAAGTCTCTCTGTCTAGAAAATGTCTGTAGGATGTCTGGATCTCTGTGACGTGCATAGCGCCTAGACCGTTCGGCCGATTTTCAGGAAATTTGGCAAAGTTAGTTTGTAGCATGGGGGTGTGCACCTAGAAGCGATTTTTCGAAAATTCGCTTTTGTTCTTTTTCTATTTCAATTTTAAGAACATTTTCAGGAGCAAATTTATCATAAGATGGACAAGTAAATTACAAAATTATCATGACGTGGAATGGGAGAGCAAATGAACATAGCCAATTGGCGAGAAATTCGTCATCCATTATTTGTAAATATACAGGCAAACCGAATGACCTTTTAATTTTCAACTAGGGGCAAAGTTGTGCGGGCACCACTAGTATCAAAATTAAGTAAAAAAACATTTTTGAAAAAATATGATGCTAAAATAATATTTTGCATGTTTTGCTTGTGTTAAAGCAAAGATTTTTTTGTAATGTATTTTCTTTCATCTGTAGCTAACTTACAATTAGGTAGACCACTTAAACAAATTTTCCTTTCTAGTTTCAAAAATGTTAAGAATTGTTCTTATTTACGTGAAGATCTAATTTCAATAAGACTTTTATTAATATTCTGTGGCATTATAATGGGAGGGTTTCCAAAATTTTAAAAGTTTTTTTCTAAAAAAGCATGTTTAAAAACATAGAATCTGACCATTTTTAAATAATTTAAGTTTAATATTTAAAAAAAAAATTACTTAAATGCTTTCATTGTTTACCCTTCTGCCGATGACATCACAAATGACGAAATGCCATTCAGTGTTGCCATTCACAGAGCAAAATACTTAATTCGCATCATTATTCACGTGTATTGGCAACGATATGGTTGACAGCAAGCATAGAGTGCAATATTTAATTCGCTTCTTAATTATCATAGCGTGGAAACACGGTAGAAAGATGTGCTAAAGAGAATCATTTGTGACGTCATCAAGACCACAGCTTGTTTGAAAAATCGGACAGTTAAAAAAATTAATTAAAAAATAACTGTTGGGAAAATGAAAGTATTTTCTGGGTCCATGTTATTTTTTTTTTTGCTTATTCTATCAAATTCAGTGACTAAAAGTACTATTTTTGACTGCAGGAAACAACCCCATTGTTCGTAGTACACTTTAATTGACTGTTTATTTCCTCATTACAAATGCAAAGTATCAAATGTAAAAATCACCACTTTTCAGGGGACATAAAAAAAGCTTGTAAGGAGAATATCAAAGCGGCCCATACCCTAAGAATGTTGCGATTTCTATTCTAATAAGTAGGGGAGTGTGCTGTACCTTGGGACACTTTTCATATTTTGGTTTTTAATGTCAATTATTTGAATCAAATTTAAAGTCTAAAAGTAACATTAAAATGCCCCAACATATTTCGATTCAATATATATTTTTTTTAAATTCAGACAACTTGAAAATAAATATTACCAGTTCCAAGCTGTCCCAAAATACAACATCCTATTGTACCTTATCCTGTTGTACTATGGGGAAGTCTTAATGATACAGGAAATGGCCATATACTTGAACCAATTTTGCACCAAAAAACAAAGAAAAAAAAATTTTTTTTTTCGTGGTAATGAATTAAATCATGAAAAATGAATTATGAATTATTATCTAACATTAAAACGCGTAAGGTTAGAACATTGTTCCATGTTCCTAAACATATCTTAATTATTAAGAATCATGCATATGTTGTACCTTAGAAGGTATCTTATGGTACAATATGTCTGGCTGTCCGAAGGTACAGTCACCACGTGGTTTAAGAAAAACCAAAATAGTGGTCAATCTAGATGCACTATCATAATTTTCTCATAACCGAAATAGTTTAAGTACTTTTCTTTTATAACAAAATAAAATTCAGTTGATTTGTTTTACAAAGACAGAAAATGAAATAAAAATAAGATATTTACTTTGGAGTCATGAAATTTTCTTTCTCACAAAATCTTCAAGTTTACTCATTTGATACTGATTTTTACTATGGCACCATTTAGTGGTGAAGTTTACTATTAGAGATTACAAAAACATAGCTGCTAAAAATAGATTCTTAGAAATTAGCAGTGTCCAAGGTACAAATGTCCCAAAGTACAACACTCTCCCCTACTTTAAAATTGTTTTAAGGTTTATCTTCGCCATGTTATAATTTCATAGTTTCTGATACAATCTCTTGAGGTTGACTCAAGAAAATGCTCTTTTTCATACTTGACAATTTGCTTTTTTATTTTTATTAGTTTTTAATTTTGTTTTGTTCAAAATATGTTTTAGGTATTTTAGAGAATGCTAATGTAGTTATTTCTGTAACAAAAGCTGAAGAAGCTTTAGATCTATATAACTTTCTTAGTTGTGAAAGTATTAGAACACATCTTGTGACTGAAAGAATGGAGCATCATACCTCCTCAGGTAGGCAATACCGAAGTATTATGTATGTTAAAAAATAATTATTGACAAACCGAAAGCATTTACTATCATTTTGCATAACTACACAGGTAGATCAAATATAAACCAGAACTGGACTCTCTAACGCTACTGACAAGTCTGAGGTTTTGCTTTGCCAGTATAGTGGTGGGTGTCTGAAAAAGGGTTTTTTATGCTCACCTGCTCATTGGAGATCTGGGCTGTGTCGGTACTCATTAAGTGAGCAAAAGGTTTTAGTAATGATGCATTGCACAGCAGACGTGTCATTACTAATTTTCTCGCAAAAAAGGGTACCAAGCCTTCTGAAATGTTGATCTAGCTTTATGCACAATTTGTGGAATTAACACTTTCGCACACTCGAGTGGATGAGTGAACTAAAAAACTCATGGCAGGAAGATTACATAAATATTCCTTTAAACTAATTCACTTTAGAAAAGAAGAGATAGCAGCATCCCCCCACAAACTCAAGTCTTTATTATCATAGCAAAAGCATGACATTCTTATCACTGTTGCAAGAAAAGGTTAGCTTACCTTTTGTCTTCTCGGTAGGCAGCCATGTAATGAGTAAGAACTTGCAAAGAATCGATAGTCAAGTAGTTGACGAATACGTAAAGATTTAATGTGGAATAACTAAAACTATATTTGTATACATATTATAAAATATATTCACACAGCACAAGACAGATACACTAACACTACATCTATAGCACAAAACTAGTGAAGGAAGAAAGAAAGGAATTGTGGAAAAGAATATAACGTCAGAGTGACCTTGGCCTTACGAGATTGCATCATTAGTTTAAAATGATGTATTCAAGTAAAGGATTGGTTTACAACAATCATATCACATTTGAATCAAACACACACTAGCATCAGCAACTTCTAATGCATTGCCAGATCCAGAAACAAAGCTACACAAAGAACCCTGAGATTTTACACTAATGAATATATAAATGAAAACGAAGTTCCTGCTGTGGCATGAAAATGAAATAAACCGATGAAATATAAGAAGTTAATTTTAAAGATATATGAATATCATATAAATGTAATTTTTTAAGTGGAAACTTTTTAGCAATTCACAGATTGATTGCCTGTAGAAAATGAACTTGATGAAAAGATACCATGGACAAGCATCACCGCAGACAGCAGTTAACATTTGTGACATATTGAAGGACAATTAGCACAGGTTGTTACTGCTACCTTTTGGATTAAGTACAGGCTGCACATAGCAACAAGCAATTGCAAGCTAGCAATATGTAACATCATTCTTCTCCATGAAAATGCAAGACTGCATACTGACGCTTTAACGTGGTAAAAATTGGAGAAATTTAATCAGTCACCCTTAGAAACCCTCACTTAAACAAGACCTAGGAGGACAGCAGTTTGATTATGATACAAATGTAAAAGTTTGTGTGCAACTGACTCCGCACATATCCCTCTTCTTTTTGCCATGGAATTAAAAACTTGGCAGCAAAAGAAGAACACTATGTATCTTTTGCGTACATTTTCATTTATTGTTGATGCAATAAATTTGAAGCAGAAAATTCTGATTTACATTTGATCTGCCCTCATATAATAACACTTTTTATTTTGAAATCTAATTTTCAGATTCAATAATAGATTCTTATACAAGTTTATGATGAAAAATTTTTGTTGCAGTTTTTAGACAAGGAAATTTTTTTTTTTTTTAAATTTAAATTATAACCTTTTTGTATAATTCGATTAATGTGCATAGAATTGATTTTTTTTGTGAAATATATTCATATAATCAATTAAAAGAAAATCTCTGTAATGAATAGAGTGCAATTGTCAAGGTTTTAAACTTGATCATCTAAAAAACTTGTTACAGTGTACTAAAATCTACTAAGAAAGAAAAGAGTGAAGGATAAATGAGATGTTTTGTTTGTTTGGTTACATTTTATTGTTTTTATACTAGAGTTGTACAAGAATAAAAGTTGAAACAAAGCTGAAGGAAAAACGTAAACGTTGTAGAATATTTAATAAAATTTTCTAAATAAACATATATATATATATATATATATATATATATATATATATATATATATATATATATGTTATATATATATATATATATGTTATATATATATATATATATATATATATATGTTATATATATATATATATATATGTTATATATATATATATATATATGTTTTATATATATATATATATATATGTTATATATATATATATATATATATATATATATATATATATATATATATATATATATATATATGTTATATATATATATATATATATATAACATATATATATAACATATATATATATATATATATATATATACAGTAAACTCCCGATTATCGGCGGTCGGATTATCCGCGGGTCTCTTCAATTTTTTTTCTTAACGGTGATGATTTACTGAATGTTGCAAAATGCACCTATTTTTACTTTGCAAGTGCATAATTTACTTTTCGAGATTCTTATTTCTTTTTTCTCCTTTCCATCATATCCAAATTCCAAAGTTAGCAAAACCAGACTAGTTGGAACCTGATTTATACACCTGCAGTCCTTAAGCAGTTTACACTCATTGTTCAATAAAAACCCCTTCTCTCCCCTTCACGATTTTTTTTTTGTTCCGACCTCACTCATTCCAAGAAACTCCCCCCAGAATTCCAGCCCTATTCCAGGCAACCAATCAGTTGCATTCTGTTTTGGATTGACGTCATAACGAATCTCTTATCTCTGTTTGCTGGAGTCCTAATCAGTGTCAGTTAAACTGTTAGTCTGACTTGCTTGCCTTCAGTTGAAAACGGTTTGCAGAAATGAGCGAAAAAAGAAAGAAAGTTGTCTTGTCTATCCAAGATAAGTTGGAAATAATTCAGAACGTCGCAAATGGTTCCACACAAAAACAAATGAGTTTACAGTATGGAATTGGAGAATCGACCGTAAGAGGAATCCTGCAACAAAAAGATAAACTGGCACAATTTGCCTCTGCAACGAACATTTCAACATTCATGAAAAAAAAGAAAGACTATGAAAACCAGCACTTATGAAGAATTGGATGCGGCGTTACTCAAATGGGTGAACCCAGTGGTTGGAAGTAGCGCGCTACAAGTAGCGACGCTACTGTAGTAGCTACATTTTTTAGTAGTTTGTAGTGTAGCGCACTACTTTAAAAAAAAAGTAGAGTAGCGAGTAGTTCGCTACAAAAAAAAGTAGTTTGTAGCGATTTCTAAAAACTACTTTTAAGTAAAGTTTTAAAAAAAAATGAACGAGGTTTCAAACAATCTGACTGGTGCAAGTCTTACGCGAGTTAAACTTGAATCAATCAGATTCGTAAGACTCTGAAAAATACGAGCTGACATCAGACATATTTTGACGCCATATGTTCTATCTGTTAGACACCATTAGTTTGTTTGGCATCGAAATTTTCATATTTCCCTAATATTTTCTTTCAGCAGAGCATGGCTCAGAAAGAAAAGAATAAACGATAACTGTCAAGTAGTACTCCGTTTGTATTTTCTGTCAGCACAGCAGAGAATGTCCCGTGGATGAATATTTTAGATGTCAATGAGATTATTACTCCAAAATATCCTCCTAATTTGGAAGTTACTGTAAATATTATAGAAGAGGAGGACACTGAACTGCCCTCTCTCTGGCCGACTAACAATAAATATTACATAGAAATGTATAATAACGGAAATGTTTCCGTTTTGTGCAAAATTTGCCCGTTAAGCAAAAGGTATGAATGTCTTCCACATTTACAGTCAAATCTCAACTTACGCTAGGGATGTGACTCCCCATTTAGGTTGAAATTTCGCGTTGAGAAAAAGAGTATCTATACGATTTTTTTAATGAACATACCAATTATTTTAGACATTTGTAAACACCCCTCAAACTATTTTAACTCATTTCGTAACTTCATTTTTCCGAATATAAACGTAGAGAGCTGAAATTGTTAATTTACAAATCGTCACTCCGCATCTTTTTCATTCTTAAAATGAAGTTAAAACATTATTTCACATAAGCGGGCTGCTTTTCTCTCGTTTTAAAAGGAATAATAGAAAGTTTCTGACAACTAAAGAAACTTAAAAATTTTTGATATTCTTGAACAACTGAAAAGTGCGTCGAATATAATTACTGTGTCTACTCTACAGTACTATTGTAGTGTTGCATTTTATTATGGCTACATACTATACGTACTTTACTGTTTCATTTTATGCCCTTCTCTCCGATTGATTTTGTGCACCCTAGCCGTATTTTTATTCAATAACACAGGTTTTTTTTTTTTTAATGTGCAAGTGTCGACTAGCGCGAAATGGCTGAATAGCGAGCTTTTTTCGAGTAACGAATTTTGGAGCTAACGCGAATTCCTAACGCGAAAAGGAAAGCTCATTCACGAAACTAATATTTAGTACCCAATAAAGAAGATGATACTTAAGCCTTACGACTCTCTTCCGAAAATTTTCGTGTTACGGGGTGAGGAATTCGCGTTAGCTCCAAAATTCGTTACTCGAAAAAAGCTCGCTATTCAGCCATTTCGCGCTAGTCGACACTTGCACATTAAAAAAAAAAGCTGTGTTATTGAATGTAAATACGAATAGGGTCCACATAATCAATAGGAGAGAATGGCATAAAATGAAACAGTACAGTACGTATAGTATGTAGCAATAATAAAATGCAGCACTACAATATTACTGTAGAGTAGACACAGTAATTATATTCGACGCACTTTTCAGTTGTTCAAGAATATCGAAAATTTTTAAATTTCTTTAGCTGTCAGAAACTTTCTATTATTCCTTTTAAAACGAGAGAAAAACAGCCCGCTTATGTCAAATAATGTTCCGTCAACTTCAGATTAAGAGTGAAAAGGATGCGGAGTGACGATTTCTAAATTAACAAAGCGATATTTTGACTAATGAGGCACTTTTGCTTTCAGTGATGCTAAAAGGAAAGCTCATTCACGAAACTAATATTTAGTACCCAATAAAGAAGGTGATACCTAAACCTTGCGATTCCCTTCCGAAAATTTTCGTGTTACGGGGTGAGAAATTCGCGTTAGGTCTAAAAATCGTTACTCGGAAAAATCCTCTATTCAACCATTTCGCGCTAGTCGACACTTGCACATTGAAGTAAAATAAGCATTCTTAGTTATGTTTCATATTTTGGATATTTATTAATATTTGATTATAAATACTGGTACCGTTTGGGATATTATTAGATTTTTTTTTTTACTGATTGAGTGTTGATATATATCAACAAAATAAAAGTTAATTATTAAATAATGTAAGTTTTCAAGGTCATTTGATAAAATTGAAAAATGCTCTTATTTCATTTTATCAGTAACGTAAGAAAGAAGATGGTGTTCAGGTCCGGATCCCTAGCTTGAAACTCAAACTCCATTAACTAGTTTTTACAAAAAATATAAGTGCCTGTAAAATTAACTCCTATAATGAAAATTAGTTTTTCTCTTTTGTTTAAAGATGTTTTTAACCATCTAAATCAATTTTATGTACATATATGTATGTCTATATAAAATTTTAATCAAATTATGACTACATCTATTAAACTTTCAAGTAGCCTAGTTGCACTTCTTGAATGAAATATTCACTGTCAGGAAAGGATTAAAAACTTGAAAGTTGAAGTCCTTCAACTTTTTAAATCCTTTCTTGCATCGAATATTAGTAAAAATCGTAAAAAAATCGTTTGGAATGACCAATTCGCTCGGTAAAGGAATGAAACCATAAATATATAATTATTAGTAAGTATTTCATTTTCAAATGAGTCAATTTATTAATCTATACCAGTTTAATTTTTTCATTCAATCCTCAAACGGTGTGTATATGTATGCTTTTTATTTATTTATTTTTTAAAAAGTAGCGAAGTAGCTACTACTTTTCAAAAGTAGTTTGTAGTTGCTACATTTTGAAAAAAATAGTTGTAGTTGTAGTTAACTACATTTGTAATAGAGTAGTTGTAGTTGTAGTTCGCTACAAAAAAAAAGTAGTTTTTTCAACCACTGGGTGAACCAATTAAGAAGCGAAGGTACTCCCATATCCGGACCAATAATTGCTGCTAAAGCTAAGCAATTTTTTGAAAAGCTTCAAATTGAAGGGACATTTGATGCGTCTTCAGGATGGCTGTCAAGATTTAAAAATCGTCACGGTATTAGAGAAATCGGAGTTTACGGAGAAAAACTAAGTTCTGACAAAGAAGCTGCAGAAAACTTCAAGAAGGAATTTAAACAGTTTTTAATGAAAGAAAATCTTTCTTATGAACAGGTGTACAACGCAGACGAGTCTGGTCTTAATTGGAAGTGCCTACCAACTCGAACTTTGGCTTTTGAAAAAGAACGTCAAGCGCCAGGTCATAAATCTAGTAAAGAACGATACACAATTATGACTTGCAGCAATGCAACTGGAAACCAAAAACTGAAACTCTTAGTGGTTGGGAAAGCAAAAAAACCAAGATCATTTAAAGGCACAAGAGCTGAAAATCTGCCCGTTCACTATTTCAATCAACAAAAAGCATGGATGAACCAAGATATATTCCAGAAATGGTTCAAAGAACATTTTATTCCTCAAGTGAGAGAGCATCTCAAGTCCCAAAACTTGCCGGAAAAAGCCGTATTGTTGATTGACAACGCCCCGTCTCATCCAGGGAAAAGTGTTTTAAACTCAGCAGATGGAAAATTTTTCGTAAAGTTTTTACCACCTAACGCTACGGCACTTATCCAGCCCATGGACCAAGGTGTAATTGCTGCTATGAAAAAAAAACTATCGTACCAACCTTTTGTTAAAGAGGATTGAAGAGGGAAATGATCTTCAGAGTTTCTGGAAAGATTACACGATTCTTGACAGCATTTATGACATTAACAGTGCTTGGGAAGCTGTCAAAAAAACGACTTTAGTAAAATCGTGGAGAAAACTTTTACCAGAAGTTGAAATGCCCACAGAAATTTCACAGAAAGAAGTTACTGCAGCTGATTTGGCAGAATTGGCGAAATCTGTTCCCGGAGGAAGGGATATTGATGAAGAAAACATTATCGAATGGATGAATTGTGATTCTAGCGATCCCGGCTTCGAACATCTCACTGATGACGAGATCCTGGCTGGAGAAATTAGTGCAGTGAACGATGAGGATGAAGAAGACGGAGGAGCAGAGCAGCAGAACAAAGTCAGCCACGAAGCAGCTCTCACTCACGTCGACGGACTGATTAAATATTTAGAGGAGCAGGATGACACATCACTTTGTGATAAGATGCTACTGAAAAAACTTCAATCACAAATTAAAAAGAATAGTTTTAAAATGAAAAAACAGAAACAACTAACCGACTATTTTGTAAAAATTTAAGGTAAAGATATACCTATAGTTATTAAATGTTTTTTAAACTGAGAAATGTGTGTTACTATTCGTTTTTAGCTTTTGCATATATTTTTTTACATTCAATGTTATCGTTTTTAGCTATAATTTGCATGTATATGTGAGTGTTATTCATATTTTTATAGTTATTATATACACTAGTATGGCTTTTTGCCTATTATTCGGATTATCTGCGGTTTTCGCTTATCCGCGGCTACCGCGCCACCCTATTCCGCGGATAATCGGGAGTTTACTGTATATATATATATATAAATTTAAAATTTTAGGTACTATAAAATTACTAACAAATTTTAGTTTTCCGAAAACTTAAAAAGTAATTTTGGAAAGAAAAAAGGTTGAAATGAAAACATTAAGTGAACATAAAGACACTAAGACAAACCAGAAAAAAATAAATCAGAAACAAGAAACCAATCTTTAGAAGACAAATTAAGGTTCGACATGTCCCTTAACAATTCCATCAAATATGGTTGAATGATTGAAAATTTAAATTGTCCTTGCTATGAACTCATCAGTCTGGAATAGGGAATATCCCAGCTTTGTGTACGAGATTTCCGATAATTGAAGTATTGAGAATTGAGGACAGTAACTTGCAATTCATTAATGCTCTAATTATTTTGCCTCACTATGTGGCATTTTTTATTTTTATTTATTTTGGCTTGTTGATATTACCTCAGACTGCCGTTACTTTCAATAATTAGATCATTATGATAGAATTGTCTTCTCTTCCATTTTTAGAAAAAATTAAGGATTGGAAGTCTGTTCATTCAACCATTTCTCCAAATTGTCTGATTATTACTGATGCTGCACTAACATTAATGCCTGTTAGTAATGCTAAGTGCCTTATCCATTATGATGTACCAAAAGAATCCAGGCTGCAGTTTGGGAATCGCTTCAGTTGCATTGCTGAAAATTTCTTACACAAGGTAAATTTTCATCATTCATAAAATTTCACCTTGTGTTTCCATAAGTTATTTTTAAAAGGTCATAGGATATTTATCTATGGAAATTTAATGATTGATTTCAGGATGAAGAGCTTCATCACTCTTGCCATGTTTTAATATCTGAATATTGTCCATTGTTGGCTTCGTCTTTAATTGATGTTATAAAGAGGAGTTGTGGATATATTCCTGACATCTTGAAGAAAATTGCCAATGAAAATGAAGTATGCCTTTGATTTCTTCTTTAGATTTGATTTAATGAGTTTGAGTAGGATGTAATTATTATAATAGGGTTGTTTCCGAAATTTTAAAAGTATTTTTTTCTGAAAGAACATGCTTAAAAGCATAGGATCTGACAATTTTTTTAAATAATTTGTTTAAGTTTAATATTTAAAAAAAAATACTTAAATCAGTGCATTTTCATTGTTTACGTTTCGGTCGATGACATCACAAATGAAATGCCATTCAGTGTTGCCATTCACAGAGCAAAATATTTAATTCACTTCTTGATTATCATAACGTGGAAACTCAGTGGAAAGATGCGCCAAAGTGCATCATTTGTGACGTCATCAAGACCCCGCCTTGTTTGAAAAACCGGACATTTAAAAAAATTAGTTTAAAAAAAACTGTTTTGAAAATGAAAGTATTTTCTGGGTCTATGTTTTTTTTTTTTTTTTTTTTTGCATATTCTATCAATTTCAGTGACTAAAAGTAGTACTTTTGATTGAAGGAACCAACACCATTGTGTCATTTTGAAATAATATAGAGGTTTATATTGATATTTTAATTTCAATTGACAAGGGCTGGCAAATTGTCTCTCAGTACGATAGACTCTAAATGTTAGCAATGCTTAATTTATGACCTGAAATCAGCAGAATTCTAAAATCTGTAAACCATGTGGTCCCAAGCTATGCAGGTTTTGGACAGTTGACTGTATTTAACAATCTTATGTGCATTAAAACTATTTGAAAACATGAATATAGTGATAAAATTTTATTTTTTAACGTGAGTTTTCAATGCTTTTGCTTTTATATTTATGATACTTATTTCCTGTTCCTATCTTTCTTTCTTTTTTTAAAATTTAAAACAAACGTGCACACAGACATGAAATTTTATTAATCATGAACATTTTAGTTTTTTTCTTTTTTTTTCATGAAAACGGTATATAAATGTTTCATTGTATTATTTTCATTGCAGGAACATCTAAATACAACTTCTCCCCTGTGTCAATACATGAAAGCTTTTGGATGCTGTAAACAAAAATCATGCCAACAAAGACATGTAATTGATTCGACAGTCGATGCACCCAAAATTGTTCCTAAAGAGGGAGACATTCAAGCGTTAGTTACTCATGTAACTGATGCTAGTCATTATTTTGTTCGATTACTGAAATACTTACTGCCCGACATGGAGAATGCAGTTTGTCTGAGTGCACAATATGCAAAAACAGGATTTCTTTTGAAGGAATTTTATGCATCTGAAAGTAATAGGAAAGTTGTGGAAGATGTTATCATTGGTGAAACTTATGTTATTGAAGAGGATATGTTATTTTATAGAGTAAAGGTGAGTCATACAGAAACTTCATGTCTTATTTATATATATAAAGGTGACGGTGTTTCTTTGTTTGTTTGTACCCGATGGCCAGAAGACCCCATAGCACCTACAGCCCTGAAACTTGGCACGAAAATTCGAATGTACCCCCGGCCTGTGCACCTTGAAGTTGAAATTCTAAATTTCAAATTAGTTTTTTTCTAATTAACTAATTAAGCTAAATTTCAGCTATTTAGGGGATAAAAAATCCCCCCACCCATAAACATTATAAATCCTTGGAAAGGGTTTTCCTTCCCAGAGAAGATGATGTTTGTTCCATTTTTCTCAATTAATTAGAACAAGAGATATAAGCGATTCTAATTGAGCCAATTTTCGAGGCTTCTTTTTCGAGAAATTGCTATAACACTAGGTCCATTTTCCCAGACAGTTTTTCAATTAGTTTCTTTTTAAACATTTTGGAGGAAGTTGCCTTTGTTGCTTATGAATATTTTACTGTTATTACTTTATTTTAAATTCATTTTGCATATGTTAATTGATTTTCTTTTTAATTAGAAAGTTGCTTGGCCAATTTGACGATGAATTATGGAATTTTTGTACATTTGTAAGCGACTAAATGTAATTTTGTTGTAATTTGTTTTTCTTTAATCCAACGAATTTTCTTTAAATTTTTAGCACAGGCATCACTGTGCATTTACTGCTAGTTAATTACTAAATCAAATTTCAACTAACACATGGTTGAAAATCATTTGTACTGGATTGCTATGAATGAACTGTCTTGTAAGAAATAAGTTTTAAATTGATTCTCACATCCAACCAGTGATGTTCTAATCAATTTTTCTGAGTGTACTAGCTGCGTCGCCCGGCTTTGCACAGTCCACCTCGAAAATAAAAGTTATGTCAAGTGACGCGAGTTCCAGAGCATTTTTTAAGGAATTTTTACTAGGCGACTCAAGTTTATCATAAAGGCTGTAACATTCCCAATAAATTTCCTCTTTTTTCAACAAATATGTGTATACATCGTTGCCTCAAGGTGGTATTTCTGTAAATACTGTTTGTTTCTGAGGTGACTCTATAGGACTTCTGATTTAAGAGAAAGCCGATATGAACTTAACCGTAAGAATAATATTGACTCGGAAGTAAAGGGGGTCTGGGGGTTTCTCCCCCGTAAAATTTTCGAATTTGTAGTCTTAAAAACGCATTTTAGATGTCTTTCATAATATTAAATGCTCGGGAGCGACCCCCTCCCCTCGGCGATTTTTCGAAATTGAAACCTTAAAAACAAACATTATGTCCAATAATGTTCAGAAGAGGGAGGTTCGGGGGTTCTCTGGCGGATTTTTTTTTTGCAATTGTAGTGCTAAAAACGCAGTTTAATACAATCTTTTCGTGATGTTTTGTGGAGGAGAGATTTGAAGGCTCGCACCAAGAAATTTTTCTAATTTGCAGTCTTAAAGATGCATTCTAATTATCTTTTATAATGAAAGAGAAAAGAGGTTTGGAGCGCTCCCCAGGAAATTGTTTGAAATTGTAGCTCTAGAAAGGCTGTTTTAGACGATTTTTGGTGATGTTAAGGGGAGGAGAGATTAAAAGGCCCATCCCAGGAAATTTTTCTAATTTACAGACTTAAAAATGAATTCTAGACTATCTTTGGTATAAGGTTAGGGGTTGAAGAGATTCTGAGGTCTACTCCCAATTTTTTTTTCAAATTGCCAAATGTTGACAATCCATGATTCATGAGTAACTTTTGGAAGATGAGCAATTTTTCGAAATTGAGCTCCAAAAACGTAGTTTTTGAAGACTTTCAATGAGATGTTAGGGAGGGAGGAGTTTTCCTCCGGAAACATATTGAAACTCAAACGCTTAAAACAAAATTTATGCTGATCTTGAACGATGTTGGCAAAAAAGGAGAGGTGGAGGACCTCCCCTCTGGAAACTTTTACAAGTTCTTTTTTAAAACGCAGTTTGTTGACTATCTTTGGTAATATTAACAAGAGGAGTGGTTTGGAGGCTCCCATATTAAAAAGGGAATGAAGAACATAGCACTCACAGCATAAAGCCAGTTTTGTTACTATTTTTAAAATAGATGATCACTGCCGCAAGCAAGTGGGTTCCCTATGCAATTTTTTTCAGTTCTCTAACTTAATTATGGTGGGAATTATTTGCGTTAAAAATCCGAATTTTTCAAGACTTCGCTGCACTTCAGGCACTACTTGGGGTAGGTAACACTTTTCAAATCCTTTGTTTCTTTCTTTCTTTTTTATTTCAATTTCTTAAAAGCATTTTATTTTGTAGTGATCCATAACCTTGCCTAAAAGTTGTGAGTCTCTGTGAGACAGCGGACAAATTCGTGGAAATTCGTGATTGGGAAAAAATTATATAGTTCGCAATCACGAATTGCGATAAGACGCTACTCGTTGGGTTTCGTTTCTTGTTCATTCAAATAGAACGGAAATGGTCCAGAAATTTGCACCCGTAGTGGTACTGGTGACTTTTTATAATAGGTAGCACGAGGCATATGCATATCCATAAAAAAGAAATGGTAATTAGGATGTGGTTATAAAAATTAAGATTTTATGGCCGATATCCACCAGTACACTAAGCATAAAGATTATTTATAGCGTGCAACGTTATGTATTTTAATTTCTTATCAAACTTAAATGTGGGTGTTAGGAATCTGGAAATATTAAAGACGATTGGATGACGTTTTTCTGTTTAAGTTAATCTATATAGGCGTTTTTTAATTAAAAAAAAACAACTTTAAAAAAAAACCTGTTTTTAAAGTATAAAGTTTGCTTGAGTTAAGGCCTGAAATAAATATGAATAAAATCAAACCGCAGACGATTTGTAACTATGACGAAGAAAATTTTGCTCTCTAAATAAAAATTAAAAACGATTGTCGTCATAGTAATCTGAAAAATCAGAGCAGCATCAATTTTGTTAAAGTGAGGATATTAAGCTGTTCGTGACTGCTCAATAATAACACTATGATGAACTACAGGACTGCTGAAAACACAAAGAGTGTGCAGAATGAGAATATGTTATTTATTCGAAGCTATTTTTGTCTGAATGTAATATTTAGATG
Organism: Uloborus diversus; assembly: GCF_026930045.1. Classification (NCBI taxonomy): domain Eukaryota; kingdom Metazoa; phylum Arthropoda; class Arachnida; order Araneae; family Uloboridae; genus Uloborus; species Uloborus diversus. Next base: position 123,458,970 of record NC_072736.1, read on the forward strand.
GGAATCCAAAATAAGGTGTAGCGCTCAAAATTGTAAAAATAAAACACATTTCAAGAAAATGCAGTACAACTTACCTATTATTTTTGGCATGCGTTGATTTTTTTCTTATGTATTTCGGTTTTTTCCGTAATTTGAGGAAGAAAAAGTTTGCTACCGACACCAATAATGGAGATGAATTGTGCGAACTCAGAGAAGCAGTTGCCTCCCGTAGGAGCCCCTGGCACCCTCTAAAAATGTGGCGCTGTCTACAATGGCCCCGCTTCGGACAGCCCCTTCCCTGATTTAAAAGCAGAAAAAGATCCTGGGTGACACTTTCCTCAGAGAAGTCTCTGCTTTCCTTTCGCTATATGTCCCAGGGCTTTGATATGGCCTTCCCTCAAAAACATTCCTACACGGGACGATTTCGAGGAAGGTTTATAATGGCTACTCTCTTTGATGACCCATCAAATCTTTCGGAAAGTCACAATAAATGTTTGTTTACACGCTGCTGGCAATTTTCACGTGCCGAGGTTCCCTCTGGTGTTTGGAAAAGATAAGCAAACTACTTTTGCTGCCCCAAGCCCCAAGTAGTGTTCCTGTACACAGATGAAAAGCTTATCGGCTATTATGAAGGGAAGCGCTAATGAGGTGGGGTGCTAATCGATTGCTTAATCCATCGCCGAGTGTGAGGTGGCCCGATCTATGGGCAGGGCCTTTCCACAAGGGAACAAAAAGATGAAGTCTCTCCGCTAGTACAAGTCAGTAATTTTAAAGAAGAGGAGGTTTAACAAAGATTTGAAATCCGTTTACAAAAATTCGTGAACTAATCTTGGATTTTCCAATGTCGCCCAGTGGTTTGATTTTGCATCTTCTAGGTGACAGGTTTTTTTCACTAAGCGACATTGGTGTCGCGTAGTCCCTATGTTAAAAAATGCTCTGGCGAGTTCAACACTCAAGCTTGAACCAAAAAAAAAATAAAAGTCAGTAAAATTTTGCAGCAGATTGTGGAAAAAACCCGAAAAAGGAAGCATTTTAAATCCCCTGATTACTGGAAAAGCCTCAAAACAAAAACAAGAATTTTAACTGTTCATATTCGAGAAAAAAAAATGGCAACAGATCTTTTATCTCAATGATTTTTTTCAGGCTATACATTTTATTAAAAGCATTGTTGCGGAAAGTTGAGATGAAGCACTGAATAATAATTTGAATGGAGGAAAGCCTTCGAAAAATAGGAATTTTATGTCGAAATCCAAGTGCCATAATTAATAGTTTTTAATTGATATCTCCGCTAATTATTATTGGAGGATTATGTTAAATAGCCAAACATAAAGACGGGAAGATGACGAATCCATCGATACCTGGTTCAGTGGCCATTCACTATCGTTCGGGAGAAGAAGCTTGGACATGCATAGAATACGCTCAGTTTTTAATTATATAAGAGATACTCCCAGTAATCCATTATGCACAATATATGTATGCAATTATAAGGCGTTCAAAAGGCGTTGATTTATTAAGAAACATAAAGAAAAGAGGGTACTTGTAAGAAAATGTGACTAACATAAATATATTGTTTTTGCTTTAGGAGAATTTAAAAATGTGATAGTAGAATCTGAGTTATAAATGAAAAATTTTGAAGCTAGAGGGTATACGCTATAATTCAAAAAAATATTTGAGAGTATGCGGCGTATATGGAGTGTAACTCTATGAGAACATCACTACAACTAATAAAAGTTTACATCGAATCTTGTTGCTTCTTACATGGTAGAGCTATATAAACTAGCGTTCGCCCAGTGGTCAAAATTCAACCACAGTTGTAACTGACAATTTTAGGGAAACATATGAGGCAGTGAAAAGCAAAGGGATGTGCCGAAATTAAAAATTTGAGGTAACCAGGACAAATTGGTGGAAGAACCTCTTCTCTGTTTTAGGGCAAGTAATGGTACTAGTAGTGAGTGCTGCTGTACAGCATCATTTAGAAAAAAAAAGTCAATGAAAGCCTACCTAGGGTCTCAACTTAAAACGCGTTTTACTCAAATCTTAAAAAAATCTACTTGCATGCCTTTGCTTCTCGCTGCCTCATATATGAATTTTCATGATACCAACATTTTATATCTACTCTTTTTGCTTTTTGTATGTTATTCTTAAAATGAATGAAGTGATAGAACAAAAATCTGTTTATACATAAAACTTCTCTGCAAACAGCATTCTTTGTAAAAAATCTACGATTAACGAGAAGTTGCCTTGGCCATTGTCATTAAAAATGTAAAATTTCAAACTATCAAATGAACAAACTCTACTTGCAGCAACATATAATTGTCCATGCACAAACACTAAACACAGCAATAATTCCCCGATTTTATCAAGAGTTTGACATTGTAAATCACAATGTTTATGGTGAAAGAAAATGCGGGTACTACTGAGAAGTGTGTTCTTTGCAAAAAGGTGTCTCTGATCTAAACGGCACTAAATGTTATCTCCCCTGTATAACTAAAATTTTTAAGTTATGAAAATATAATCAGAAGGGAAATATTTTAATTGCCTGAGGTTATTTACAAAATCTCAATAATAAAAACAAATGCAATAATTTCATTTCTTAACACTCAAATGAGAAATGGCAACACATATATTCACAACTGCTTTGTGCTAACGATTTCGCACAAAAGTTCAAATAAAAATTAACTTTCGCTTACTTTTAATTGCTTACAGCAATTTTTCTAGTCAATTTAGGTCCTTCAACTTTTTGAACTTGTACGGGAAGAACCTTAAGGGGTATTTTTTGCAGGCTTTCCAACCATACCAAGCTTGAAGCACTGAAATGAATTTTCATGTAGAAAGAGTGATTTCAAAAATCAGTTAAAACTTATTATTTCACACTTACAGCTCGTATAAACAGTGAAAAAGAGTCAAATTTAGAAATAACGAGTTTTGCAAACTAAAAAACGCTTTAAAAAAAAATTTGTCTAGTGAATTTTGGTTATTGGATATTCAACTATTTGTGAAAAACTTCGTTTGGGGTATTTTTTAAAGCTTTTCCATCCATGTCAAGCTTGAAAAAATTGGACCATTGAATTGCATAGAAAGAGCTATTTTAGGAAAAAATGCATTTTATTAAAACCCTAAAAAGATGCTAATTAATTTCCATTAATTAGCATCTGCTTTTAAAAAAATTATCAACACTAGAACTTGGCAATAGCTACTGAACGAAAAAGAATGAAGCTAATCGGTTGACAAAAGAAAAAATAGTGGTGAAAGAATTTCCTTCACATACTAATATATAAAGATAGCTATTAGGTTAGCAAAGTGTAAGTTTAATACTAAGCGAGGTTAAAATCTGAGCTACCTTTCTAAGTTTCTGGACACTATTTTGGAAGTTAATTTGGATATGTATATATGGTTTTAAAACATAGTTGTTTTATTAAATGAGCACAATTTCTTACAATATTTTGCAAAGTTATTTTCACTATGATAGACGGATGTTGAATAGTTGCACTCTATGTCATTTTCTTTTTGTATCATATCCTGGATTTTTTGCATTTATTGCAGTGGAAAATGTTAATGTTTTGTGCTTATAATTCATTTTTGCTTTCATTTCAGGTTTTAGAAATTCAAACTCTCAAGTTTGACCAAAGAAAAATTAAACTGTTATTCATTGACGAAGGTTGGGTTAAATTGTGTACAAATGTGACATTATATGCTCTTCCGGATAACTTAGAACTACCTTCGCCAGTTGTGGTGGAAGTGTATTTATGTAATGTCCTCACACTTGACTCTTGCCCTGATTGGAATCCTCAAGCAAATCATTTTGTTTCAAAATTGATTCTGGGAAAAGAAATATATGGCAAAGTAAGATAATAGATTTTAATATATGATTTTGCATTATACTGGAGAATTTATTTAAAAAATAGTACAGTACGATCTGATTTACTGTCCGTTCAATGTTCCCCCACTTTTTCCATTAAACTTGCTAACAGCTCATTTTCAGCAGCAAGAACTCACTTGTCAATCTCAGCATCATGGACAAAATTTAAATATTTCCATATTTTTCAAATTATGCTTATGGACACATAATGTTAAATATTTGTATACAAATAAATTCATAATACACAGCATTCCTACACACAATCCAGATAAAATTGTATTTTCCAGACATTTTCATATAACCCAACACCTTAATAGTTTGAAAATTAAACCAAACTTTAACAGAAATAATTTACAAGCTAAATCTTTGTACTACAATAAGGGGCTACCGCCCCTCCTGCTTACTATTGTTCAATATCCCGCAGAAGCAGTTCCATTCAGATTGTACGTGATCAAATTTTTTGCCTCTCTCCTTTACTACCTACTGTTATAGTCTATCATATACAGGTTGCAAAGGTTTACTTTTCTTGTGCAAATGAAGAAAAATACACAAAAATAAGCTACAGTATACTTATAGTATATTATAGTGTTTCTTATGCAATAATTATATTCATCAGTTTTAACATGTTCATTACAGACAGTTCGCATTTTAATGGGGTTGTTTCCTTCAGTCAAAAGTAGTGCTTTTAGTCACTGATGTTGATAGAATAAGGAAAAACAATTACATGGACCCAGAAAATTCTTTCATTTTCCCAACAGTTATTTTTTAATTAATGTTTTTAAATATCCGATTTTTCAAACAAGGCGTGGTCTTGATGACAACACAAATGATGCACTTTGCTGCATCTTTCTATCGGTCTCCACACTATGGTAATCAAGAAATGAATTAAAATTTTGCTCTACGCTTGCTATCAACCATATCGTTGCCAATACACGTGAGTAAAGATGCAAATTACATATTTTGCTCTGTGAATGGCAACACAGAATGGCATTTCATCATTTGTGATGAATGAATTAAACAATGCAATTAACAATTACATAATTTAATAATAATGCATAATTTAAAAATGCATGAAACAATTTACAAGAAATGTATTCAATGAAAGCACATCATTTTAAGTATTTTTTAAAAATATTAAACTTAAACAAATTATTTAAAAAATGGTAAATCCTATGTTTTTAAGCATGTTCTTTCAGAATAAAATACTTTTAAAATGTTGGAAACAATCCCATTCTATGTTTTATTTTTTCTAAAAGTATACCCGATTATACCATCCTTTACATAGAACTTATTTCTTTAAATATTTTAAACAGTGTGTAATGTCTTTTTATATCTTCCAGATTATGCTTTGCATTGGAGAAGTTCTGTGGTTGCATCCTATTGCACTGAGAACGAAGCTCAGCTTTCTTAATGAATATTTGAATGTCCAAAAGATTAACAAAGCTCTGGTTGAAAATGGCTTTGCTAAAGAAAATAGAAACCATCTGAACTTGTTACTTTCAGCATGTGAAGGAAAAGTCTCTGTCCCTAAAGTAATCAGTAAGTATATTTTAATGTGCTATACTGCAAATATGTTTTCAGCACAGTAGAGCATTTATCTCAAAATTTTTTGCACCTGCACCCCCCTTTGTTCATACAGAAATTATTCTCCCTCTCCCCTAAAAAAACATCAGTTCTGTAAGAATTTAATTTTGTAAATACTATGGTGTTTCAAATTAATTGTTTTTAAATAATGTAACATGTTGTAAACCCATATGTGTAATATGGATATACTTATGGATTATAGCCATGAATACGCTTAATTTGCTGTAATCTTGCAAAATTAAGCAATTTAGTACTTTCATTAGATTTCAAAAAAATAATTGTGCATGAGCTATACGAAATAAGACCCTTCACTGCATTTCAAACTCTAAAAATGTACCCTTCACTAAATTCTAAAGTTCAAAAATAGTATCTAGTGATAGGCATTGTGGCATTGTTAAAATAATTCTATTTTGTGAGCGCATTTGATTAAATTCACTTAAAGTTTTTCTTTTTATTGAAAGTATTAGTGACTTTTTTTTTTTTTTCAAAACCAAGTTTCACAAAATTTAACAAATGGTTTCTTTTAACTTGTTTAATTTTCACAACTAGGGGCTCAAGCAAAATTACTGTGAAAGGATAAAATTTTTTTTTGTATATATCTAAATATGTATGCATTATTGATACATGTAATGACCATCAAACACAATTATATTTCAGATGAATTTCGCAGAACTGAAGATACGTCCATGGAGCAACCTCCAATAAATTATGCTTTCTTGGAGTGTAATGTGGAAGAGGAAGTTTACGTGTCTAGTGTGATCTCACCTCATCAATTATACGTTCAAAGAAAGAAATTCACTGACTGGTAGGCATTCCCATATGGTAAAACAATTATTAATTGCACTCTGTATACTACTAGAACACATATTTTTACCCCTTTTTTGTATTAAAGAAAATGTATGGATAATGCATCAGTATGAAGGATTTAAAAATTCCAGTGTTGGTCCTTGATTTTTCTTTTGCCAACTCAAAGTCTCCAAAAGTACTTAAAAATGCAATATAGTCCTTAAAACTACTTAAAGTTTTAAGCTTACAACAGAGAAAACATGTTTGCACTGACCAAAGAATGTTACTTGAGAGTATTTCCTGCAAAAATTAATGGATAAAATCAATACCTTCAAAAATATTTAGCATTAAAAAAGAAACCTTAAGTTAGCTATTTTACTATCAGCTGTTTATTCCTGTATCACGCTATCAGATTTTATTTCTGAACAATGAGGCAGTGAGAATGAGAAGCAAAGGGATGTAAGTGCCAAAATTAAAAATTTGGAGTTAGTCAGTACAAATGGTACAAAAACCTCTCCTCAGTTTTTGGACAAGAGAAAGTACTCGTAGCTCTGATGGGTGTTGCTATACAACATGATTTAGAAAAATATTTCAGTGAAAGCTTACCTAAGATCTGAACTTTGAACTAGTTTTGCTTAAAACATGAAGGATTCCATTGACACCCCTATGCTTCTCACTGCCTTGAATGTCCTGATTAAACCTTTTCACATTCGGATCACATCAAAGATTCATCCCCTCCTGGATGGCAAAATGCACAACTGTATGGCTTACATATAACTTGATTCCCATTAACTCTGTACCATCTTTTTGGTGCTGAATATGTACCTTACTTGTTTTTAAAAATATTTTATGAACTGTTTTCTAGTTACTGTGTTTTTAGTTGTATGTTGTTTTAAATTGTAAGATTGAAAAGTTTATTTTCTTGTCTGTGATCTAATTTAGAAAAATGGCAATACAAAAAGCAGTATTTCTGGCTAGTGTACAATGTTATATTGGTTTCTATTTATTTTCTGCTTGTAACTAACTCAGTTTTAATGGCATTCATTGATTGCATTTGCCTAGCTTGGATGACCTAATTATGAAAATTAATGATGGTGTAGGAAAGAACAAGTATCTCAAGTGTAAAAACTTCCATTTAGGCATGTATTGTATTGCTCCATTTCATGAAGACAACAAGTAAGTTTAATTTGTTATTAATTTATCACAAGTAAATTTTATTTCGCTTTTAAGTATTAATTATTTTCTGATATTTTTTACCTTAATATTTTTTACATTTTATTGATATTCTTAGCTGTTAGTGTCACCTTCAATTTCTTCTTCTTTTTCCTATATAAAAGTTGTAATGGTGAGCTTAGTAAACCTAAAAAGAAGTTAGTTAAGTGTAAGATCCCCACAAAAACATTTAATCTGCTCAAATTTTCCATCTTGGTATTTTAATGGGAATTATTTTTACTAAATGATGATGCATGGACTTTTTTCTTAGGTTTTAGAAACAGTAGTATGTCTATAAGTACACAGAAATCTGTCCAATACAGGGATGAAAAATATATATTACACGAAAATATTTCTAGATTAAATACTAAAACTCCGACTTCAAGGTACGAATTTCAGTCTTTTAGGCTACTTGTGTGCCAAATTTTCAGACTTGGTGCAATTGATTTATCTGGGAGTTGCAACCAGACAAAGAAACTAACACTTTTCAATGCTAGTTTAAAGAGTAGAGAGAAATCTCCTTTAATGTTTTACATTTTGGTTTTTGCCGTAGTACTCAAACTTGAATGGAATATGAATTTCCTTCAAATTTAAACGTTCTAGGAGTTTACAATGTGCATCCAAATTCTTATAATGTTCCACAGGCTGGAGGAAGTGCCAGTTCAGAAAATTAATTTGTCTTTGTAAGATAATCCTCTGTAAGAGAAGAGTTTTAGATTAAAACATGTTTTTATTGGACACTTACCCATAACAATCATAAGACAAAACACTACCATCATTTTGAGCGTCTTGCTCACCACACCCTTCACTGTACTTCTCTATTTACTACTCCCCAGCTCCCTCTATTTGAAATAGTGAAAGTGGCTTTGTTACATCTTCATATTTGTTTTCTCAATCCAGGTTGCTAGCAAGTAGCATGTTTGTAGTTTCTACACCGACTCAGCTAATATTCTAATGCATCATGTTTAGAGGTTGAAAAAAAAATATTAAATCTAGGAGCCAAAAAAAAAAAAAAAAACTTTAGGCACTAGACAAATATTTTGTAAGAGTGAGTAGAAGAATTTTGTATAACATGGTCTCTGAAAGAACTAGTTACCAAGGGCTTTTTTTCTTACTTGCCCAAGCAACCTGGTTCCCTGGATTTGTTGGACCCAGATCATGTTTTATAAATAAATAAATAGAAAGTAAGAATAGAACCTGATTTAGCTTTGAACTGCTCCATGACAAAAAAAAAAAAAAAAAAGAGTCCAGAACTGAACAGCAGTAAAGGTTCTTTAGAAAAAAATAGTGGCAGTTGAAGTAAAAGAACACATGGGGGTTAACTGGAAACAAACTCCATTACAAGGTTTGTGGTTGCATTTGAAACTAAAGTGTTGGCGATTGAAGACTAGGTAACATATAGAAAGCACTCAGAGTTCATCAGCGCATCTCTAAACAATTGTGTAGGAGTCATCATTGTTTGAAGTAGACATTGTGAAAAAGTTGATTTTTAGGCTACTTTCCCAGTAAAAGTGAAAGAGCATTAAAGAAGGCTTAATGCATTTTTAAAACATCCCCAAAACAAAAATGAATAAAATGATTAGATAAATATCATAAGATTAAAAATCGGAAAGTGGGGGTTTGAAATCTGGAAAATGTGGCTGTCAATCTGTGCCCCCTCCCCCCCTCAATACCTTTTGAGTGAATTGTCCGATATTAGAAAAAACTTTTGTAGTTCAAAAGATCTCGGCAAAGACACCTCATTTCCATAGTTCACTTTTTGATTTTTTGATTTGAGCAATTTTTTGTTGATTTTTGAACAGTTCAAAAAAACTTAACATTAGCACCTACTGGGGTGCTAATGTTAAGCCAACATAAATCCCGAACTTAGAGGCGAATTTGCTTCAAATAAACTTTGTTGGAAAAAGCTTTTGATGAAGAAGGTGTATAGAAAATATCTTTTTGATTTGAGCAATTTTCCATTCAATTTTGAACTGGGAGAACTTTTTGAACTCCCCTACAGGGAGACTGAAAGGCAATATAGATCCCAAACATAAAGACAGATTTGCGTTAAACTAAGTTGGAAACAGCTATTGATGACCAACTCCCGGCTCAGACTCCTAGAATTTTAGGGTCATCAACTCTGACTCCTGTATTGCAAAATTAGACTGACTCTGACTCTGTATTTAGTAAGTTACCGCCCTATAGCCAGGGCTGAGGCAGAATCGATGTATGTCCGACTCTGTAGCGTCAATTTAGACACAGAGGGAAAATGACTGACCGATTCTTGGAATTTTAAAATTTTCGACTTTGACTCCTCTATTTCAAAATATGTCTAATTCTGACTTTGCAAACATTGGCAGAATTATAGACTTTAAGGGTAAATTACCAACTCTGAGCCTTTGAGTTTAAAACCTTCGACTTCATTTTACAAATTGAAAATTTGCTCTTTCCAAAAACTGAGTTCAGGGTGTCCCTGTTTGTATCAATCTTTTTCACTGTATGTGATAGTTACATTTGGCCATAGAGAACTGACAGGTTTTTTGACATGTCTTCTTTATTTTTGGAGAAAAATCACTCTTTTGCATTAAACCTTTTATAAATATAAGAACAACACTTGTGTATACTGCCATCAGCAGGTAAAGAGCAGTAACTGCGCTTTTTTCGTTTTCCATTTTTTGCACTTTTGTCATCTATTACATATTAACTTTATTGTACAAACTTGTTTATTTGGTTTCCGCTAAAAATAAAGAGCCATAAAATGTCTTCATTCTAAAATTTCCCCTATTGTTAGTATTGAATCCAAAACTTTTTTCTTCAAATATCTGGAAAACTGATTTCTGCAGATGCTGCCATTTACCTGCCCACGACAGTATACAGCTGAGAACTTTTCAAGTAGATTTTGTATATTTTTCTTCTATCTCTTTATACAACTTTTATCTACACTCCAGGGCCGACGAGAGGCCATGTCAGCCCAGTCAGAAATTAGGAGTCTGGCCCTTGGAGCCCAGGTTGAAGTCCAAGTAGTGTTCATTTTAAAAGTTTTATCGGAGGAGAGGGGCCTGGCGACCATAGTCAGTGACAAGGGGTACTGCCTTGGCTCCCGGTGACCCTGCTATACTCTTTAGAGAAATTCCTTTTCCTCTTAGTATCTATTACTGAAGTAGTGCTTTGAAAAGTTTATAGAATATAAAATTGGATTTTTTTTTAATGTCAGGGGATTTTCTAGTTTATTTCAGAAACTGTTGGGATGGTTTTTTTTTACTTTGATTTGGTAATTTTGTGTGCCACAATTTTTTACACTTAGCAACTTAACAGAAATAAGTTTCCTTTTTGTACAGTAGGACTAAATTCCAAGCACCTACTACAGTAATACATATGTATACCTATTAGTTTAAGTAATTATTCTATTGGTGTAGTGTTTCTACCTTTGATTATTATTATTATCCTTCATTAAAGTGTTCTGAATGTCTTGCTCTTTTTATTTAAACATTATCCCAAATTTAAGCTGTATTTTTGCCGCTTTAATTCCTCTAAATTTGTCTCATTTTATTTTTACTCACTTTTTTCCAGATTTTATCGGGCATTGATAACAGATGTTACATCTGAAAGTGAAAATGTAGATCTATTTTACATTGACTTTGGTGACAATGGAGTTGCCTTGAAGAAAGACATTTATGTAATTGGACCTGAATTGTTGCTTCTGCCATTCCAAGCAATTGAATGTGAACTCCGTGATGTGAGTGCAACTCATGGTGGATGGTCAGAAAAAAGTATTGATTATTTGACAGATTTAACTAGAGATAATGAGGGCGATATGAAAATTCTGACACTGATGGTAAGAAATATAACATTATATTATGTGTTAGATTTTAAGTTTGAAGTGATTATTTTTTTATGGTTTTAATGAGTAATTTTGCCTTTTGCCTTTCTTATCTACACATCAAATCTGTTTTGACATTTTTTAAAAAATTTTAATTTATAATATTTACATTAAGTTAAAACTTTTTTCTGAGTAGCATTCAATTGTTAATTACTATTTGTAAACAACCACTTGCTCTAACCACTGAACCACAGCAGACAGATTACAATATTCTTATCTCCACCAGCAGCACAAAGCCTTACAATTGCCATATAGCACTAGAGAAGTGGAGGGTTTATTCCCATGCCCAAGCCGGGTTTTAAGCTTGGATCCTCTTGGAAGACAGTTGATCTATCTGCTAGACAACTTAAAACTCACAACGTCCTGTCCCCTTAAAATGCATTAGTTACTTTGCGGGCAGTGAGTTTTCAACCAAGTGGTGTTTTTTTCCCCCGATAAACAAGGCAAAGTTATTTTTGAAATATTTCTGATTTTTTTACTGCAGTATTCACAGTATTCATATAAATGTGTTTAATATAATTTTATTCTGAATCATTTGTTAAAGAAAAGTATTTTGTTAACAAATAATGAAATAATGACGTTGAACAGTGTTGTAAAATATGGAATGTCATAGAAGTATATTTTCATATTTTAAAGCCCAAAATTTTATGTCAACCATATCTTTATTAAAAACCAATTTTTTATTTTGCTTTCGATATTAACATTTCTTCTAAATTTATTTATATTCTGATATGAGGAAGATGAAGAAATTATTTTTAATCATTTGCATTACTGTGGGTGAAATTTAACTCTGGAAGCAATATTGAATGTTTAAATGGAAAAGGGCATGCTTGCATAGATATTTTAAATCTCTTATTTTAGGCCTAATTAGAGTTTTTTTCCCCTTATTGATAGGCGTACAAAAAAGATTCCAGCTATAGTAGTGGTGGTAATCACTACATTGTAGATATTTGGGATGGTGCAAAATCCCTTTCACAATGTCTTGTCCAAGCTGGGCTTGCTGAACAAGTTGAGACAGTGCTTCCTGCTGAACTCCCCCCAGAAACACAAACACAACCTTTAGAAGAGGAACCTCCAGGCTATGCAGAATCCAGCGATGACAGGGATCCTGAGGATAAGGACTGTGAAGCTCTTTTTTGCTGTGTCTTATCCAAACTTCTTCTTGAGGGTCATAAATACTCCAGTGCTAAAGATGCAGTAACAGAAGCTATTCAAGAAAGGGAGTCTCAAGCCAAGTCTCAGGCCGTAATAACTGAAGAAAAAGATGAACATGAATCTCACTCACATGCACGAAATTGTAGCAGTGTCTCTGAAAGTAGAGATAAGAAATGCTCTGCACCATTCCAATCAAAGCACCCCTACATATTGAAAATACTAAACCGTTGCCCGAAGTTAATACCAAGAAGGTATTTATAATCATGTATTTATATGTTTATTTATTTATTTGCTTGGGGAAACTAAAATAGTGTTTAACTGTTGTGTTGACTTCTACTTTCAGGCCATTAATTTCATGGTGGGATACACCCAATCAGCTGTACATTACAATTAATGTCAAAGATATTACAACTTACAATTTGGAGTTAAATGACCATGGTTTTAAATTTCAGTGAGTATTTAAATAATTTTTTCTCCATAAAATAAAAATGTTTAAAGGTATTTTTCAAGGAATATACATGTGCAAAAGACATTTTACCAACTTGTAAGAAAACAAAAAGTAATGAATAATGTGTGTGTCTATAGGAAAATCATCTATTGATCTATTAAACTTCATGTAATTTCACATGAGTACTCCAGTGAAACTTGTATCATCTGCTATTATTACTCAATCCCCTCTCCCCCCCCTTTTGATGTACCCCTGCAAATGAATCCAAGTAGTTAACTTCACAGTGACTATTTACAAATCTAATGTTATTTCTGAGGACACATCCAATTTCTGGTATTGGAGAAATCATTGGTGTAATATTTGGCTGCAAATGGGGGGGGGGAGGGTTTGGAGTGGATTTTTTGAAAAAAGTCTTATTTTTGGTTACTAAAAGGGGAGGGGGTCAAAACCACACCTCTGGCTCTGAGCTCTGTTGCTTGGTGCAAATATGCAATGAAAACTGCATATGTCTTGGAGCCGTGAGTATCTTTGCCCCCTTCTATTTAGTTTAAGGAAAAAAGGGAAAAGCAATTTTGCTTGCATTGCTCAGTTGTAATTTCAAAATGCGTTGTGTATGTAACTTTCATTGCAAACTTGTGCCAATTACATTAATGTCTGTTAATGTCCCTAGTGCTCATGCTTGACGACTTCTCTACTTGAAATCTTGAAATTTTAAATTTAATTTCTTTCTGTTAGTGGTATGGGGTGTTTTTTTGGGGGGGGGGGTTGTTGAGTTTTACCATACAATTTTTTTTTTCCACATCCTCAAACAAGAATAACATTACATTTACTGAACTCCCAAAAAGGTATATTTATTGAAAACAAGTAACTAAAATTTAAAAAAACCCCGACCGAGTCGCTAATGTAGAATCAAGAGGGAAATATGAAGATGCTTTTAAAAGTCTTTTTTATTAAATATCAATCACAAGTACTTTATTTGTTAACAAATATAAGCTGATAACACATAAACATTTTTAAATCATTGAGTTTTCTTTCTTTGTCGACCAACAATGAATTTGATTACCAATCAGGTGAATAAAGGCTTAACCATATTTAAAATCTGCTTTCAACGAGCTGATGTGTGAATCACATGACTTCCTTTAACACCAATTTAATGTTATTTCCCCATTATTGGAAAATTTAATGTGATTCAATAGTTAACTCTCTAAGTCGCAAAATTTGTCACCAAGTTGGCGAAAAAACTTGGCGACCAAAAGACTGGTGATACATTGCCAAGTGTCTGCCAAATTATAACACCACTTGAGTTTGGTTTGCATCAAAATTAACAGCGATTTCCCCCCAAAAAGGTGTGAAACCCTTTTGGAACATCCGAATGCAACCAAAAAGGGAGGTGCACAACTAGACCTCACTGGGAGTCTACGTACCAAATTTCAACTTTCTAGGACATATCGTTCTTGAGTTATGCAACATACATACGCGCATACATACATACTTACATACGGACGTCACGAGAAAAGTCATTGTAATTAATCGGGGAATGTCAAAATGGATATTTCGGGTGTCTATATATTCTTAGGCACTTATCCGCGTGTGTTTGGGTTGAAAAAAAAACTCAACATTAATTCAGTGGTGAGCAAAATGGAAATTACGGCCGAATTTTGAGTGAAAATTTTTTCGAGAATGCAATACTTCCTTTTTTGAAAAAGGAAGTAAAAAACATTATAATTTGAATTCTATAAAACATGAAAGCTCGAAACATATTCTATCAGATGCAGAAAAAATTTCTTTTTATTTTGATGCTAAATTTTTAAATATGTTTCCACTGCAAAAATTTGAAAAATCCTTTTAGAGGTTTATATTTAATAACTTCAGGGGTAGAAGTAGTCCTATATATCCTAAACAGTCAAACCTTGATATCTCGAACCTCCTTATCTCGAAACCCTTGATGTCTCGAAACAAAAATTTTCCCCAGCATTTTCTATAAAAACCCCTATGTATTTTCCATAGTTATCTCGAAATTTATTTTTCAAAACCCTTGATATGTCGAAATTTTTTGCACAGAAGCAAGTTTCAATTGTCGTTTTGCTTCGGCAATTTTTGTAGTAAAACCAGTTCCAGGAACAATTGCTTAATGTTTTTCATCCCTTTTCTTGGAAATTTGTGAATAGGGGATTGGTGCAAGATAATAGGGGAGTGTTGGCCTGAAGAGGGTGCAGTGTTTTCCCCAGAATTTAGACTCTTTGTGCATTTCTCTTGAACATGTTGTCCATTTTGAGGAAAAGGGTTTGATTTTTCCTCCGTCAGTTTGCAAGCGAAAACGGAAAATGCGTTCCTCGTTTTCTTCATTCAGCTTTTTTAGCTCCCACAAAATGGCTGCTGAGAACTTTTTGAATGTTAGGTTACTGGTTAAAGATAAAATTAGAATTTTTAAATTTTTAGGTGAAAAAACTAAGTTGAAATTTTTATTCATTTCAAAACCTCATCCTGTGCACTTTCGACAATTGGAAAATTTCAAATCTAGTGAAATATTGAAGACTACTTTATTGATCGTAATTCGATGTGGTCCAGTAGTACATATATAAATGCATATAGCGTACGTGTGTGTAAATGTGAGAGTTAGTAGTGTAATTTTTTAAAAACCTTGATAACTCGAAAACTCGATATCTGAAAAAAAATTTCCGTCCCGAGAGATTCGAGATATTGAGGTTGTACTGTATTTCCTATATTTTCAAAAAAAGCAACAAAAGTGTCCTGTATTTCCTATATTTTTGAAAATTGTCCTATATTTCCTATATTCCCATAGTTTGTTATAAAGATTTATAGAAAATGACTATTGAAAAGCCTTTAGGTTACTTGATTTGCACTTTATCTCACAAGTTAACAAAATATAATTCAAGACTGCTTAAAAACAAGATACATAAGTATTTTTTAAAAAAAATTAATGTCTACCGGCACCCATCTGTTTAAATTTTGTTGTATGTGTAGAGTATTTTTGACAAAATTTAAAAATTGTTTTAAGATAAAGCTTCAGTTATCCATATTTTATGACAAGCTCTCCAAACTTTTGATAAAGCACTTTGTTAATGAATCTTCACTAACAACAAAATGTGGTGAAGATTCAGCCATTATTAATACAAAAAAAAAAATCTATTTAAAATATTTAAGTGAAGGTAATTATGCGGAAAAAAAAGATTAATATAAATTTTTGAAGAATGGGGATTTGATGTACTTGGCAAAAGATGAAATGCAGAAAAATGTTAGGCAAAAGCTTTTCCAAAATATAAATAATCAATGATTGTAAATAGTTATATTAAATGTAAATAGATTTCACAAATTGTTTAAATTTGTTTTAAAATATCTTTTGTATATAAGGGTCATTCTAAAAAAAACGCGCTTTTTTTGGTCCAGGGTGGTTGGATTCAAAAATATTTATTTTTAAGCACTTTTTTATAAGATTTAGAAAAGTATAACAAATTTTGAAAATGATCAATACAAATTAATAATGTTATAATATTTTTTTAAAGTTTTTTTCACTGAACGGAGGGATACTTGTATGCCTCCGTTACATGTCCCAACACATTTCTTCCCATGTACTTTTTCATTTATTTACTCAATACAAAAAAATATAACAGATTTAATAGTGAAATTTAAATCATTTGATGTTTTTTTAATAGGTTAAAAGAATTATGTTGTAAAATAAAAAAATATATAGCATTCATAATCTTTTGAATCACTGTCACAGTATTTCTTGTATCCTCCGTTCAGGATTCAATTAAGTAATAGAATTTCCTATAAGCGGCAGTACTGGCAGGCTCATTACAAAGGTTTAGAATCCAAAGTTCGCTCTTTTCAACTCTGGGTCTTCATAGTGAAGCTAAAGAACTTAGTGTGAAAGAATTTCAGCATTATTCTCTTTGAAGTCAAATAGGTCCTTAACTTTGTGTATCCTCCATTATTGAGTTAAAAAAGAAGGAACTGTTTATGTGCGAAAAAAAATTTTTATACTTAAAATTGAATCACTTTTTTTAAAGTAAATTCTAAATACCTTGTTGTGTTAACCCTAAATCAACACAATGATCATAGCAAAACATAAGTATTTGTATCCTCCGTTACAGTATAGATGTAATAGAGGATATACAATCTGAAATGGAGCATACAACTTTCTTTAAAAATCCATTTTAAGAAAGATGTGGACATTTTAATCAGTTCAAAATGGTGTTCCTCATGCAAGATGCAATGTTTACTTAAATGAAAAGTTTAAAAATAACATTTAAAATATATATTTACTCTATCCGTTACCCTCCGTTCACATCCAAAATTTTAACTACAAAAGAAAGTTACAAAATACCAATAAAGAGTGTGACTAACTACGTGAGAGTAAAAAGGTGCCTAAAAGGAACAATATAGAGTAACTTTTAAAAAAATTGAAGATTTTTTTTTAATGAATTCCAACTTCTAAAACCTACATTTTTTGTATAATGATCCATAAGTAAACTTATTTTCTTATTACATTATTCTTTCAGGAACAGGAAACTCATTCTAATTATCATTTTTATTTGGGTTTTTAAACTGTATGCAGTATGATTCATTGAAATCATTGATAATAATTGATGCAAAAAAAATTAGAAAAAATAAACTATGTATTGTTTTTTTTTTCACATCAAAATCATTCATAAAACATGTCCTATATTTTTCGTGGAAAATGTCCTATGTATTACAAGTTGACCACTTCTACCCCTGTATCTTCTTTTAATTAGTGTCATTCAAAGATGCAGCCTAGCTGAGAACACCCTTGATCAACTTTCTTTTTGAACAAAAACTTCTTTTTAATAATCGGTCCATCCATTAATGTGCTAGAGTGCCACCAGCAGATACACAGATACGTCAAACTTATAACCCCCTTCCTTTGTGTGTAGGGGGTTAAAAAGCACTTGAAACAAATCAGGTGCAAGTGGACTCAATTAAAATTTTCTGAAGACAGTGAAATTTCCGCCCCCCCCCCCCCCCCCCCCCCCCCCCTTCTTTCCCGTAAAAACTCTTCAGATATGCATACAAAAATCATTGAAATTGTTGAAAAAAACATTTCAAAAGTTATTTTTTCTTTTTAATATAATTTTTAACTTTTAGAATGTTGCCAGACCAAAACTTTCGGAAACAGTAACCCAAAATTTTCAGAAATTTCGTATCAGAAACACCCTTGAAACAAATTGAAGAAAATTTCCATTAAGTATTAAAAGTTCGTAAAGGTGATTTTACTAATAGTGAACTCAGTTGCCATGATTGCATGCAACATTCAAAATAATTTTAAATGCATCACAGAAAAAAAAAATGAAGACATGGTAGTTATTTCTGTTGTTGTTGTTGTCTTATTCCTCCTGATCTAGCCACTAGGCTAGACCAGATCGACGAGTCCAAAAACCTTCAAAAAGTCTAACACCAGAAGAGAACTAGAATAAATGTCGTCTCTGGTAAGGCCGGCGCAGTTCAACAGATGTTCTGGAGAGGCCTGCTGTAAGTTGCATTTGGGACACATCAAATAAAATTTATGCCCCTTATCAAAAGAAAGGCTCTTGATATGACCATGTGCAAGTCAACTAATAGCAGCCCAGGTAGCTCTGTCCACCTTGATGTTAAAAGCATCACTCGGAGCCTGCCTAGTATACCATGAGTGAGTTGGAGGGGTTTTCCACAGGTGCCGATTTGAGTTTTTTTGTTTTGGAGCAGATCTCTGAAGGTCACAGTACTACTTGTCATTGCCACTTCAGAGGCACCTTCTTTGGTTAAAGTATCTGCAATTTCATTGTCATATATTTCAATGTGAGATTGGATCCATTGAAAGAATATCTCGTGCTGTTGGGTAAGCTCTTTAAGAGAAGAAAGGATTGAGACACAGGTCTTGTCACCAACTCCTGACCAGGTGCTTAAGTGCTGTATGGCACTGCGACTATCTGATAAGATCCATATGTCTCCAGAAGAAGTTACAGGAATGATGGCTTTAGAGCCACATCAATAGCAATTAGCTCTGATCTGAACACAGAGCAGAAATCAGGATTCCTAATTCCAATTTTATTTGTAAAATCAGGAGCCTTTATCAGGATGCTGCTACCACAATAATTTTGTTCATTTCTGCTGCCATCAGTATAAATTTGAATAGCAGATGCTGGAATTTCATTGATGATCTCAAGAGCGAGTTGCCGTAGATATTCAGGCAAGTCTTTGTTTTTATTAACCTGCATTCCAAGTTCCTGTCTAAAGAGGACTTTCGGTAACCCCTCCTGGGGATTATTGATTGACTTCAAGGAGTGCCCTTCAACATTCTGGTTTGGCGTAATTAAAAAAAAAAACATTCTGGTTCAAAAGGTTCAGTTATTTCTGTAATTTTAAAATATAATTATGATATATCAAAATTATTATTTGTGTGTGTTATGTGTTTTTCAACTAAATGTCGAATGTACCAAAAAATGTGCACGTTTTTCATAAGCTGCCAAACAACGTATTTTCAACATTATTTATTTCCTATTTAAGATCCTATTTAAGAAGTTTTTTTTCTCTTAATTCCCTGGAAAACTGCTTTAGCAAGTTTTACTGTGCTATGTATGCTCTCCTATGTCTTCTATTTGAGTTCTTGTTTTCCCAAAATATATTAAATGCTTATGTACCGTACACATTATACTAGTCATCTCGCAAAATATCATAACATGTGTGTTTTAAAATTTGTAACATTGATTGAAAAAAAAATCTTTTCAGCACTTCTCTGAAGAATGCCGTCTACAGTGCAGAAGAACAATTTTATTCCAATGTTCATTCTGAAACTGTTGTAAAACTGCTCACTGCTCAAGCCCTGAATCTCACACTTCATAAGCAAGAAGCAGAAAAATGGCCAAGATTCACAAAAGAACTTCGAAAGGTAAAGAATGAGAATGTTATTTGGCTGTATTATTTATTGTTGGCCTAATTTATGTGTCACAGCTAAGTACAATTTCATTAAAACGTAAAAAACAATTTCAGTTTCTGCACATAAAATATAATTGGGAACATTTGGATGATTCAGAATCTGATGAAAGTGTCTGTCGTAACTCAACTGCCGAAAACAATCGTCCAAGCAGTAAGTTCTTCTCTTTTTGTTGAAACTATTGACTTCTAATGCTGTTCAGCAGCTAAGTACTTAGATAATTAAAAATTCTTCATTGCTTTAAGAGGAGTGAAAATTTAATTTGATTTCCCATTGTTGTCCTATACTTAAAGGATTTCATCTTTCTCCTTTCCTCCACTCTACTTTTGGCAGGGTTCGAAAATATCATGATATTTTGATATACAGTCGGACCTCTATATATCGAAGTAGCAAATTGCCGGAAAAAAATTCGATATATAGAAATTTCGATATATGGATATGATCTTATTTTATCATAAAAATCTCCTAAAACATGAAAATTAAAGCTAATTTTTGTGTATGAAACCCTATTTCTAATTTATACGAGCTCGAATTAAATGAAAATTAACAATTAAAAAATTAACAGAAATTACACAATTTTGCGCTTTCATACATCTTCATTCTTCGGCAATTCAACTTGATCCGCAACACAAGGGGGATTTTTGTTTTGACAGTGTAATTAAGGGAAAAGTAAAAAATCATTCTACCTAACTTGAATGATTTTTACTGAAGCTAAAAAGGCGAGGAATGATAATCAACAGAGAAAAGGGATAACTTGAAATTGATTTTACAGTGCTACTGGTTAAAACTAAGATTTGAAATAAACTTGAGGGAATTTAAGAACTCCAGAACGAAACAACGACCTATCTACACACCCCTCAACCCCAGATTCCTTATGAGTTTCGTAGCAACCTTTAGTGAACATCATTTTCCCCCCTAATTTTCATTTTTCATGAGGCTAACAGTTAAAAGTGGGGAAAAAAATCTATGAATGTCTCGAAAAACATTTCGATATATAGAGATTTTTTCGATATATAGAAACAATTTTTCTATGTAATGAACATAGAAATTTGTTGGGACTTCGATATATAGAAAATTTCGATATGTGGAAGTTCGATATATGGAGGTTCGACTGTATATCTGATATTTTCAATCAGCACAAACTAAAGTCTTCAAAATAGTAAATGCATTTACAAATCACTCTTTAATTTCCTTTATTGTTATATGTAGACTTAAAATTAAGGTTTCTATCATTATTTATATCTAACATTTCATTTAACATTTTTATCAACTTTAATGGAGTTAAGCATTAGCTGTTTTACTTATTTTTTTTTCTGTTAGCAACTTTTACTACACAGTTACAGTGGCTCCCAAAAGTTTTCGTACACTTACGATTTTTCAATGAAATATGCTCCTATCTATTTGTTAAAATTAATATTTAGAAATGGGTAATTATAAGATCTATGATCTATTTTCTTCAAAACTACATGAAAATTTTTAATAACATAGTAAAACTTGATTTTTAAGAAATAAATAATGAAAAAGTGCCAGAAACCTTATCTCACAAAAGTCTTTGTACATTTTGAAAAAAATATCAAAAAATTAGTAAATAATCTAACTTTTTACTAAGTTATTATTTAGTAGAATATCATGCAGTGTCAACAACAGCTTTAAACGTCAGGGAATAGATTTCATTGTTTTTTCTTTCTTTTTTTTTTCTTTTACAATTTCTGAGTAATTGTTCCACTACACTTCGACTCTTACTGTTTCCAGTTTGCTTTTTGTTTCAGTGCTGTATTTATTGTAATCTAGCCATCGGATTTTTCTAAGTATGTTACATTAATTTTAAATCTGGCAATTAAGGAGATATTTTTAAGCTTAAGGACAATTTTTGAGGCACCAGAAGCAAACGTTGAATACTTTGGGCTTATCGTTATCTTGATAAAAACAAAGTTGTTTCAAAAAAACCAAATTTTGGACTAATTGTTTAACATTGGTTTTTAAAATATTTAAACAAACAGCATGATTCATTATTTTATCAAATTTCAAACTATGAAGTCCTAATGCTGATATGCACCCTCACACAAGAGCACATTCACCGTTCTGATTAACTGATCCAGCTAAGTTCTTAAGATTAAATTCCTCATTTTTCTTCTATTTGCAATTATACAACAATTTAACTAAAAATGTTAAATTTATTTTCATCTCTAGGTAAGACGTTATTCCAAAACATTTTGAGCTTATTTATCATTGATTTTGCCATAGAAAGCATAAGCTGTCAGTTTATCGCATGAACAAGAAAATTTCTGCGGGAAGAAGTCCCATCTAATCCAGCTAATCAGAGAACTTTGCGAACAGTTTTATGTGAAAATTAAACATAAAATGTTTCGTTATAATCTACAGAAACTTTTGCAGCACTCAAATGTGTATTTTTCATAAATTTTTTAACTGTAAATCTCTGATCACGCTCTGTTAACTTTGCCAGTTGACCTTTTCTTACCTTGTTTTTAGTGATGTAAAATACCCGGGTATTTATTTTTAGGGGTAAATACCCAGGGTATATACCTGGGTAAATACCCAAAATGGGTATTTACCCGGGTATTTATTTCAAAAATTTATATTCAACTAAAATACTTTTCTGTATGTATTCCACTATGTATATATACAGAGTGTTTTGTTTTAACCTTCAAGACCTCTATTTTTGCAACCGTTAGTCCTAGATGCATACTTACAATTGCAAAAATGTTCAAAATCAGATGCAGACTTAAGATATTGAAAATTTGAAGTTAAAATAAAAATGAGTAAAAAAATACAAATTTTTACTTTTTACACGGGCCCCAGATCCTCTGACTTATTGATATTTAGGGAAATAATCTCTACTGAAAAACAATTACAAAAAAAGTTTGACATTAGTACGACCAATATTCACTGAGATATGAAACGCAGCGTTTTGTAACTTACACCATTTTACACTCGCCGTCAGTAACATCTTTTGGGGGAAAATATAGCAGTTAATGAGTGTTTATATAAAATTATATGTGTGCACAGTGATTTTTCAAATTGTTCAAGGTTTTGCAGCGTGTTTTGCGTATCACGGCATAACATTTGCATGAATTTTTGAGTAGAAATGAAAAATGTAATACCTTGTGTTTTTTACTTTGCCAACCTGTCATTATTCTGAAAGGGTAATAAGTTCTAATCTCATCTTCTGCATGGTCCCTTAAAACTTTCAAATGGAATATCTCCTTGAGTTTTCACTGCACAAATGTCGAGTTTTTTTGTGTCAGTAAGTTTTAAATTCAGATCATTTCTCTAAATATAAGTTAGGGGACCTAGAGCCGTATAAAAAGTTAAATTTTGTAGTTTTTGGCTCATTTTTATTTTTGCTTCAAACTTCCAATATCTTTACTCTGCATCTGAATATTTTTGCAATTGGAAGTAAGCATCTAGGACTAACGGTTGCAAAAATAAAGGTCTTGCAGGTTAAAATGAAACACCTTGTATAACCAACTATATACAAAACAATAAATTTTTCCCTAAAATTTGTATTTTGATCACATATTTAAAGAATTATTGTGTGAAACAACTCAGCAATCTAATATGATATTCACATAAAATGTGTTGGATATGCCTAATCAATGTTGATAGCCAAATTTCACATATAAAAAGCAATTCTACAAAAAGTAAAAAGCTTAACTGGTTACAAAAAAAAAAAAAAAAAAGCAAACATCTTCTTCAATTATGGCATTGAAAAGAAAGATTCTTTGGTTCGTGATATGTTTCTTTCATAATTTCATTAAGTCTTTCGATAAAAAATATTATAAACTGTGTAATACATATGTATGTATCAGTTTTACCAATTATTTCATATTTAGATTTAAAAAAAAAATTCTCATTCACTTTTTGCATTTTTTTGTAAAATACCCAGTTTTTGGGTATTTACCCAGGCCTTGGGTAAATACCCGGGTAAATACCAAAAAATATTTACCTACCCACTGGGTATTTACCCGATCCACATCACTACTTGTTTTTGATCCGATTCTTTTCTTTAAAGTATTTTATCAAGCACTTTACTATAGAATGGCATAAATTAATTAATTTAGAGACATTTCAAATAAATTTACCGCTACTGTGAGGAAAAAATCAAATTTCGAATGGTGTTCATTGTTTTTTACGAATACCAGCCATTTAAAAATAATAAGCAGAATATCAGGGAATAAAACAAAAAATTAAAGCGAATTGATTTAACAGTGTCAACACAATGCAAAAATAATAAAAAAACGACGTGATAATTTTAATCATGAATTTATTCGAAAATATTGCAGTGTACGATGACTTTTGTGGTGTATTATTTCTCTGTCTGTTCGTTTTTTCACTAAGTTCAAAAATAAAATCTAGCACTATTTTGACAACACTATGAGGTTTTATTTAGAATAGCATAGGAATGATGTGAAAAAAAAATTGGACTTCAAATTTGAGTTCATTTTTGCATTATTTTGATTTTACTACAAAATGTCAAGGTGTACGAACACTTTTGGAAGCCACTGTTAAAAGATATGCATTAGTCAGTGCACAGTCATAAGACATTTTCTTTTTTTTTCTGACCAATGTTAATAAAGGCACTTTTAATATGAATTAAAATTATTACATTTTTAATAATTTTATGAGTATAAAATAAAAAAGGAATATTATATTACTTTGTTACATTAATGATGTATTAATATATCATGAAATATAGTACATAACTTTTTGGTTATTTTTAATAATAAATAAACAATATTACTATGATTAACATAAATTTTATATTAAAAATACCGTAGTTGAAAAAATAAATGTCGAAAATATCATGATATTTTCAAAATCAATATTGGATATATATCGTGATTATATATAATGACTAGCAAAAATACCCGGCGTTGCCTGGGTCAGTAATAATTATTAGAAAAAATCATTACTTGCTTTTGTTTTCTGTTTTAAGTGAAAGAATTTAAAACACATCTTTTTGACGTGATTAAAAATCGAGTTTCTTCCTTACCCATAAAACTAAAATAGCAATAAGTATAAAGAACAAAGTAATATTGATTTAGAAACGAAAGCACTATATTTAAGCATATACAAATTTAAAAAACATGAAATTAATCTTCTCATATTTAAAAAGATTAATCTGTTGATACTTTTTTTTAACATGGAGTCTAAAACCTTCTCTGTATGGCTAATGAAGTACGAAGTGATTAAAAAAAAGTAGCTGCGCTCGTAATCCCCTTATACTTGCTTTAGTTATTTCGAGAAATTTCAATCATTGTGGCTCTTGGTGCGATTTTACCGAATTTGCGAAAGTCGTTTCGGGGTACCTTCGATGATGCTCCCCCATTCTTTCCTTACTTTGTAAAACGATATGATATTAATTTTCGTTACAGAGATATCGTCGCTAGATGCTGAGATATTTTTGGTCACCATAAAATGGCGCTAAACAGTTTCATCCGAAATGTTACCAAAATAAGTAATACAATTTGGTGATTGTTTGAAATTGTGCAAAAAGGAAAATTAATGGAAGTTTTTGTGCTGTTTATGGATTTGCCTAATTTAGTTGCTGGATTATTTAACACAGTAAAAAAGGTCTTTTGAAAATTCTTTGATTGGCGATATTTTGTTTACATGGTGAAAGCTGAGAAACATTATGACGTAGTCTTCGGCTTCAAAAACAGCAACGTTGAAAAAACTGCCAAATGCATCAGCTACGGAAATCTTTCTGCAAAAATTTTGGCGATCTGCTGGTTGTTTGGATAATGAGTAAGTGTTCAATCAGCATAAATAATAATAAAAACCATTAATTACATTAAAGTTCCGTTTAAATGGAAAATCATCAGCCAAATCATGTATTATTTGCCAATCTTGTGCAAAAATCTTACTTCAAGATTTGACTTGAGAAAAGCCTTGAACAATCACGAAAAGCAAAGAAAGTCAACAATACAACAATTGTCGCTATCGACAGGGAGTTGAGATGATACATTAAATACTGTATTGAGTTGAGGAAAGCCTTCGAACATGGATCTAAAAAGCTCATAACTCGTTTTTTATTCTACTTAGAAATTTCGAACAGGTGCCATCTTCAGCAGAAAAATCAGAGTTTTCGATGGACATATAATGTAAATATGTGCAAGTATTTTTTCATCCCAATATTAGAGAATTTATACAAAAATTGTGTTTTATTGCCCCCCTAAGGGGGTTTTGCCCCCCATAACGGGACGAAAACTACCCTATGTGTTATTCTGATGCATAAGCTATATTATTGTAAAGTTTCATCAAAATCCGTTCAGTAGTTTTTGCGTGAAAGAGTAACAAACATCCATCCATACATCCATACAGACAAACTTTCGCATATATAATATTAGTAAGATATACATTGAGTGATAAATATCGGCGAACCCCGACTTTAGGTGAACAAATTTTCAGCTATCAATAATTCGTCTATGTTATTGAAAATCCACCTGCCTGAAAGGAGGCAGTTGGATAGGTTACTATTTTCTTAGAAGAATTGAGTTCCTGCTCATCTCTGGCTTCAACAAGTTGTGCAACTGAAGGTGGCCGCATTTGTCTATTTTTCAAAAATTCCAAAACAATAAAATAGTAGAGGGGCTATGATAAAAAATATAGCCGCAAACTGCATTTTGTGATAAAATCATAAAACTTGGCATGCATGTAGACAATGTCCTTACAAACATTTTTAGAAGGGGAGACATTTCAAAATCCCCCCCCCTCCCTGGTGGCCATCTTTGGTTAAAAATACAAAACTACTTTTTCTTTTGATTTTTAGAAAAACACCCACACTATCTTCTTTTGTGAGTTCTATTATGCTTACTAAAGTGTAAAAAGCCATCAAAATATCTCTGTACCTGCTAATTTTCATAATAATTTCAAAAACTTTGATTTTTTTTAAACGAAACTTTAACTGTCTTTAACATTTCTGGAGGAGTTGTTTGAGAAAGGCTTTTTATACATCAATGTGCAGATAAGTTCATTTTTGAAGCACCCACAAGTTATTTGAGAGCAGTTGTTTTTACACATGTATGACATAAATTCGCTTTAAACACTTGAAATTGTGGGTAAACTCAAATAAACAAGAACGTACTTCTCATCAATTGCTGTAAACCCCAATCATGGATTTAAATTCAGGCTAAATTTTTAGGCATACTGTCCCATTGATATCTATACCTTGATAAGCACTAAACAAGTTGCTTAAAGGCTTCAGCTGTGGGTGATAAGTTAATCATTGGTTTTTGTTTGCTGGTAAAAAAAAACATTTTCTAGCTTCATTTACGGACGGAAGTTATACGTGAAAACGAGTAACAAAGATTTGCTAAGATATTTGAAATTTGTAATCAGGAAACCTATGTGTTTTTTGAGGTTAGGATAGGTATAAAAATGCCCCAATCAAGATAGCCCTTCCATCTTTTCCACATCGTCACTTTTCCCCGACCTGCAGAAAAAGAGGTCGTGTCACATCCTGAGAATGAGTGGAACCCTCTTTGAGCAACTGCTTTTTGCTGACCGAATTTGTGAGCAAAATCTTGGACTAGTATTAGTTGAAAGTGTTTTTCAGCTACAAATTTAAGCTCCATCTTCTTACTCTCTTTTTTGTGCTGTTCATGAAGGTATGATATGCATAAAATGACAGCGGGGGCCAACAGTTCTTGCTCATATGCTTCTGTATCCTCTTTCTGCAGCATCCAAAAAATGTACTAAGATCCTATAATCAGCTTCCTTGTGATTTGATGGAGCTGGAGCTGTTGTATTCAATGAAAATCACCGTTGAATCATTAAGAGCAAAACAAAATGGTATAGGCAGTGCAATCATGAAAAGCAATTCTGTCTTCTTATCTGCATTTCGGAGGAAAGTTCTCAGGAAGCAAACCATTTTATCCAAAATAATATCTTTCTCCTATTCCTCTTATATGTCTTGCATCTGTATCCTGAATAGACTTTGTATACTCCAGCAAAAAAATGTCGGTCCTGGGTCGTTTTATGTGAATGATGAAAGAACCAGCATAGACAATGGCATCACGATGTATCTCTGCACTTATTCTAAAATTGGCATTCATCATTTTCATCTTCAGCAACCCTTCTCAACTCGTTTTCGTCATCTCTCGAGTAGTCTTCATCAGTAAAAGGAATACTATTACTTAATTCATTGAGCAGGAATGTTAATGACTAGACTTCTTTCCCATTCAAAGAACTTCATTTATTGAAATAGATGGAGGTGAGGTTGATTTTCGTAGATGAGAAATTCATCCAGGTTTAAATGTACGATATTGCAAATAATGAAAATCTTTGAAAACGAATCTGCATTGACTTTTAATTTTTTCATCAGACTTGCTGGTTTTTCTATAAAAATGAAGGACTAAAAAGTTTTTTTTTACCCATGAATATGAAGTGACTTTTGAGTCACAATTCTTTTCTTTATGTATTTGTTGTAACTGTTTTTTCCCAACTTGCTCAGTCTTCATGAGTTGCTCCACACATTCTTTGTCTACTGCTATATTCCTCTCTAATGAGAACAATTCTTTCAATGTTTCTAAAAATGGATTTCCATTTTGAGCTATTTCTCTTCAAGGCCCAACTCTTCAAAATCTTTCTTGAAAACAGGCTTTGGAAACAACATTTCTTCATTGCGCATATGCAGCATTTCTTTAAATGAGTCGAGGTAACTTTTTCAAAATATGTAACTAAATCGATAACTTTAAGACCAACCAACAGCCATCATCTTAATGCAATTGGATCAGTGATAGACCAGTTATACCCCTGTCTCCTTTCACCACCGCATTGTTTTGCTTGTAAGCATGGTCCAATCCAATTACAGAAAACATTTTTTTTTACAACAAACATTCCTTTTTCGAAGGCTTTGTGTATGTCTGGAAGGTTTGTGGATTAAAGAAGATCTTTTATATAAAACTGGTAACTATCGAGCATAGTTACTGAAAATTATATGTACATCGTTTAGTATAGCGATAAAATGAAGGAGTTGATTCTATGTTTTTTCCTTAAAGTTTCAGTAAAGATATTAAAGTTAGTTAAAAGTTGTGATCTAATTAACATTAAAAGCCCCAGTTTTAATATGGTGGTCCAAAATTTGAACTTTGAGATGGTGCTTTCTCTCTCAGATTTTTAAGTTACAAAAACTTCTCTGTCAAAAGTGCCTTCATTGCATCAATGTGAATATTTTTGAAAGAAGTAGTTAGAAACGTTTTATTATGCACTTTAGGTATGTTTTTTTCTCATAAAATAAGTAAGATACTAGTGATCAATCCGGTAATGGAAAATTAACAACAGTAACAATAGTAATAAGAAGAAGAAATTTAAACTTTAAATTCTTTTAACTAGAATTATGTTGTCTTGACATTACTTTCACCCATTTTCCTTCAAGTTCTTACTCTCTTAAACCCTTTGGAAATAGTTTCGATTATGTGTGTGTGCTCAGTCATAAAAAATAGGTGCATCATGGCCGGATAATTGGACAGTTCGAGCAATTAGAGGTCGGATAACTGAAACCCTACTTCGATATAACCTTAGTTAAATGTATCCTTAAATTCAGAAACTAGTAATTATGTTATGAGGGGGAGAATTTACATCAGAGAATTTACAATTTTAAACTATCAATTTTTTTAAACCACTTTTTGTGAAGTTATTTCTGAAATCAGACATTTATTAGAGCTTTAAACGGTAAAAAAATATGATTAACATGGAGTGATACAACCAATAATTTGAAAAATTATAGAAAATTTGTTTTTAAAAAAAATCGCAATTTTTGGTTTTGGACCAAAAATGGCTGCCAGGGGGTGTTTTGGGGGGGGGGGGGGATTTTGGAATGTCTTCCCTTCCTAAAATGTTTGTATATACAATGTCTACAAACATGCCAAGTTTCAAAATTTTATCACAAAATGCAGTTTCTTTCCCCGTAGCCCCCTGACTAAAATGTATTTGGATTCTCTTAGTTACGAGTTTTAAACTTGAATTTTCTCTTAAAGAAAAAGCATATGGGATGGGTGCACCGCCCAATCGTAACCACTTCAAAGCAGAACAAAAAACATAAGCCCAACTTCCCCTCAGAGAAGCATTTTAGCAATGAAATATATATCAGAATATTCAGAATTTAAGTCTTTTTATCATAAATATAGCCTTGTAAATAGTTAAATGAATAGAGTGAGAATAAATGAATTCAATTGAAAGAGTAATTTTCATCAGTTGGGGCAACCTATGAGTTACATAGTTGTGGCCACCTTATGTTCCAATACCTCACAGTGAAAACTCAGTTCATCACAAACCTATATATTGCAACTTTTATTAAAATTTATTTGAGAGATTTTAATTTTTTTTTTTTCAATGTACAATATTGTGATTTGCATTAGTAATTAAATTAAAAATTAAACTGATCTATAAGCATTTTTTCTTTTGAAGCATGTCATTTAATCTTGTACTAAAAGTAAGCTTATTGGTAAGTCTCTTATATAATCTCTCATTATAAATCTCTTTTAATTTGATCATATGTTGATTTTGTTTTTTAGAGGACTGTGATATTGCCCCATTTCCCTCTGATGAAAGTAATGAAAGTAGCACTGATCATGAGGAAAAATATGTTGAACCTTGGAGGAAAATGGCAACATACAAAGACCCATATGATCCTCTGGATTAAATCAATAACTGTTATTTTGTGGGACACGTGCATATTTTTATATGTATATCTTTTTACCATTTGTAAATTAAATCAATTGTATTTTTTAGCATTTTATTCAAAATTTAGTTTAATCGGAATTAAATGACTGCTATTACTATTAACTGATTTTAATCTTGTTTAGAATTATTTGAGAATTTTAATAAATATAAATATTTACACTGTATTCAGAATATGAAGAAATTTATGTATAGCTTATCAAAGTTTGGTTTTTTGTTACAGAAAACCTTAGAAGTTCATATACAAATTAAAACAACAAAATAAAATAAAGGGTGACTTACGATCAAAGACAGATTTTAGAATTTTTTCTGTGGGGAGGGGTGATTTTTTTACCTTGTCTCTTACTGCGAATCTGAATTACACGTGGGGGGGGGGGGGGGGGCTGCTACATTATTTTTATCAAAAACAATGGAAATTCAGAGATTTATTAAAGGATTTTTTTTGTATCTATTTCTTTCCTTTTCCATTAAAAGAGGTATTCTAAAATTGGGTTTTAGACATTCAAGTTGTGTAATAATTTCAGGGGAAATGTTTTAAAACCTCCTCACCTAACATCATTGAAGACAATCTAAAATTGCACTTTTTTGATCCTCAGTTTAAAAAACTAACGGAGGAAAGTCACTGAACCCATTCCTTCCCTTAACACTACCTGAGATATCTACAATCGCATCTTTAAGACTATATTTTGCAAAATGTCCTGGTGGAAGACCTCCAAACTACTCCTATCATCATCAAAGATCGTCTGAAACGCCTTTTTGGAACTTCAATTCTGAAAAGCTTCAGAGAAGGAGATTTTAATTCCATTATTTTCTCAACATCATCAAAGATGGCCAACACTTGTGTTTTAGGACTTTAATTCAGAAAAATTGCCTGAGAGAGGAGAGGTTTCACCTAACATTTATTCTGGTCTATGGTTGCTGGTAGGTGAACCTCTCATCTCTGTGAGAGTGAACCTCTATCACTAACTATCATACCTATTATATTTATCTTTATTTTTTAAAATTTTGGCACTTACATCCCTTTGCTTCTCACTGCTTCATATGTTTACCTCGTAAATTAATCGAACTGTTAAGTGTTGTGAACTGCTGAGCAATAGGGTTTCTAGTTTTGTCAGTTCTATTTATTTATTAAATTTTTTGAGCAATCACAAATTGCTTACTCTCCTCGCTTGACCAAAGTTGATGTTGCTCTGATTTTTCAGATTACCTTGATGATGGTTGTTTTTAATATTTGTTTAGGGAGTGACGGTCCTTTAGCCATTCGTGATTGCAAAAAACGTAATAATTTGAATTCAAGACGTCAAAATTCAAATGTTTCTCTCTTTTTTTTACATATATTTTTTCGCTGTGGAAAAGTTCTGGATTTTTGTAATAAATGCTATTTTATTTGCATGTTAAAAATTTGTTGGGTAACAGTGCTAAACATCAACATCTGCTTAAACTTTAGTGGAAGTAATAAGAGTAAGTTGATCTTGAGTAAAATGTAATTGATTGCTGTGAAGGATGCCCATATAGTTTTATTTCATTATGAATTGATGGATTAGGCCCTTTTTTATTTTTTGCTAAAGATCCTTAAAAGTCTTTAATTTTCTTTTTCAAAATAGGGTGGGAAGCCTGAATTAGTATCTTGGTAGAGCAATTAATGTCACACATGAAATATACCGCCAGCTCAGTCAATTCTAGCCGAGGACTGCAGTTTCGTGCTTATTAGCACTCATCATTCCGGCATAGGAAGTGAATGAGCTGGAGGTGGAAAACCTCTTAAGGAAGCCAAGAGTGCCAAACAAACTGGTTGCCAATACAGAATTAGCACTGACCAGACGAGTGACCGAACAAAGGTTTGGTTCAACTCATAGATTGAAGGCAAGGCTGGTGTATTCAGTAAGTTACCGCCGGCTATAGGGTGGTAACTTACTCAATGTCATGTTTAAAATTATTATAATATCCAGCAGTACTTTTGTTCACTTTTGCTGGAGAAAGTGTAGCAATAGAATATGAAATCTGACAGTTTTTGTTCTTTTTTTGTGAAGAAGTATTTTGGAAAAGTATGATTTTAAAAAATAAATTGTACATCAAAGCAAAAACTATTCTAAATTTCTAAATCTATTTTAATAATGTATAAACAGATTCTTCAGACATTTGACAAAATTTCAAGCTCTTCTTAAGTTGAGGAAAAATATTTTAGTCAGTTAAAAAATTTTAAATTCTGCCCCCTTTTTGTAAATTGAAAACTACACCAAGGAAGGTAGGCTTAGACTTCGAAATCCAGTCTATATGCCTCTGCTTAATTAAGAAAAAGTGATTTATTTGGAGCAAGTAAAAGGCAGGTTTTGACAACATTGTGGTCTTAATTTCCCCAGTTTTGCCAGATTTTTGGAAAGAATCATAAGTGAGCTTCTACTTTATTTACAGAACGATAGTGGTTGGTCAGAGATTTGTTGTAATAAAATTATTTTCACAAATATTTGTGTAAATCAAATATTTATTTTATTTTTAAAAACAGGGTTCATACTCTATTTAGATGAAAAAATTTCATGGCTTCAGTAAAATATTTCATGACCTTGTTCACAAAGAAAAAAGCACTATTTAATCTCAAACTTGCTAATTTTTGGAAATGAGCTTTAGAAAAACATCTGCATGAATGCCACAGCCTCATTGAAGCACTTACTCGTAATGGAAAAAATAGAAGTGTACACTTAAAACAACTATTCTTATTTGTCTTCATCATTTAAATTTTAAGTAAAGTAAAAGTACAGTGAAACAAAAATTATAATGCTTAAATGTCTTATTATTTTTTTTAAGGCAAAATGATAATGAATGGGACAAAGGTTGAATGAGTCATCACTAAGTTTCAATAAATTTGCTTCAAAAGTTGCCTTTCAGTGTCAACTATGAATTTAATCATCCACATAACTTGACAGTATTTTGGTTCTTTAAAGTAAAGCCATAGTTTAGTTCTTTATGTTTCTAAATCAGATATTTTTTGAAAAAACCATTCAGTAATGAATCAATCTTCTGATTCAAAAGTACTTGTTTTGTTTACTTATTTGCATATTTCCAAATGCATATAAATTAATAGATTCGGAAATTCCAGAACATGTTTGATTCCTGACACTGAACGTAGCAATGGGTCGCATGTTTTAGTTTTGCGGGCCGTATGATGGGAACTACTGTTTTAGAGTATTAGAATTCCCCTTTTTCTGTATTCTATCGCCTAACTAAAGATCTTTACTTTCTAAAACCTACAACAAATTAAGATAAACTCTGATAAATTTAATAACGAAGTTCTTACGAGTGATGGAATCGAACTCGGAAGCAATTGAATTGCTTTTTTTTTGAGTGGGCGTGGCAAAACCAAAAATGTGCAAGTTCACTACTACAGAATATAAAACATAAGAAGTGTTGAAAATAACAGTAAATTCAAAATAAGAGATGTCCAAGCATAAAAATCAAATCGCAAAAAAAGGCGAGTGGCTGAGGCAGAAGTGGATGCAATGATTTTTCAAAATTCAGATTTGATTTTGGGATCATTCAATTTTCCACTTTTAATAGCTTTTATGTGCTATATTGTTCAATCACTCAATATTTCTAATGCTCTTTTAGTTACTGTTACTTTATCTTTGTCCAGGACATTTTTCCATAACTTGAAATAAATTTCCATGACTTTCAATGGAAATTTCAATTTTCCATGACTTTTTTAAGTCTGAAATTCGCTTATTTTTTTCCCATGACTTTCCAGGGTTTCCATGACCCGTACGAACCCTGTAAAAAGTATACCTTAAAGTCACATATAATTTTTCAGTGCAAAATAAGATGTCATGTCCATTCACTTCTAAACTACAGCTTAAACATTCACAAAATAAAATTAATGTAGCATGATCAATATGTTTTACTCATAAAAATAAAGATCAATTAATTGTAGAAAATGCACTGAATTTAGTTATCTTTTTAGTTTAGTTATCTCTTAGATTTTAGTTATCTTGAAAGCATAAAACTGAGTTTAAAAACATTTTACTTGATTCTTCTTTAAAGTTTTTCCAACTTCTGCCTTCGCTCAGTTGTTCTGATTGTGCAACCCGGATGGAATATTTTACCTCACAAAAAAATTTAAGATTCTACAACAGTTTATTTTTTTATATAAATAAAATTTTATTCATCCATTATAAAAATTAAAAACTTAGTATCATACACAATCTATTGAACATTTCCCACAATTTGATTAATGAGAATCTTTTTTTGTGCACACATCATGAAGATCATCAGCCATTTCTATAACTTCTTTTGCAAACTCACATTGTTTCTGTAATACTTCTGGAATCACATCAGCTCCATAATATGCACCTGCAATGCTTCCAGCCATGGTAGCTATAGTGTCTGTATCACCTCCAACAGATATTGCAAAGTATAGAGTACGTATAAAAGGGTTTGAGCACTTGTAGGGGAAAAAAGGAAAAATACTTGATGAAAATGAATAAATTATAGATAATACATTAAACTACCTTTATTTCTAAAAAGTAGCAAAGCATTATCTCTATATATTTGTTAAAAAAAAGTAACATCAAAGATATTGTGAAAGAATGTTTGCGGTGGGTCTGCATCCAGGAGAAAGGCCCCATAGCACCTACAGCCTTGAGGTTTAGTACAAAATTACTTTGAGCCCCGGAAGTTCGCACATGGGGTCTCTGTTTTTTAATTTGTTTCTTTGCAATTAATTTTTTAAGC
Organism: Uloborus diversus; assembly: GCF_026930045.1. Lineage (NCBI taxonomy): Eukaryota > Metazoa > Arthropoda > Arachnida > Araneae > Uloboridae > Uloborus > Uloborus diversus. The sequence continues at coordinate 123,494,233 of NC_072736.1, forward strand.
TAAAATTTCACATAAGACTATTAAAGGAATAAAAAATTTACCCCTTAACATCCTATGCCATTCAAAAGCTTTTTTTCTGCATCAGATTGAGCTTGTTCCATTTTTCTCAGTTAACTAGCAGATATAAGGGTTTTCAATTTAGCAAACCTTCTAGGCTCAGCTCAATTCAGGCCCAGAGTTAGAGTAAAATATTACTAGAGACCACGAATTTGAAACTTTTCAAACATACTGTAGTGTACCAAACCATAAATAATAAAAATAAACTTTTATTTGTCTGGAGTAATTGCATACAGCTATGTACAAGTAATTTACAAAGATTGTAAATGCAGAAAAATTATCCACAGAGGACTAACTTCGTTGGAAGTTCAAGCTCTTGGCTTTACAAGCCTGACTTTTGGAACATTGCGTTCCCGAGAGAATTCCGGACCTCAGTCCCGGCTCGTGGCGAAACCGTCTCTGCCTCCAGATGCATTTCAGCCCCCCGAAGAAAACTCCGGTTCTCACCACAGGGTAGTCTGTGCTCTGAGACAAAGGGGTGGAGCGGCGCCGTAGTGACCGCAACCTTTACGTCATCTTGAAGGGGATCTTGTATAAGACCGTGGGTCAACTTGTGGTTGCGTGTGGTCTCCAAGAATGACCCCCTAACAAGACGTAATCGTTGTGGGAGGCCAAAAAACCGTTGAGACCTCACAGTACAAATTGGCCGTTTTGCTATGTTCAGGAGGCCCTTTAGTGGTGAAATGTGGCACAAGTTAGTTAGGATTTTTGGGGAGGAGTGCTCTTTAAAAACAATTTTGTTATAAGTATTTATCAAGTTTCTGTCAGTGGATTGAAGTGAGATTTTAATATTTTTCTAAATTTAATGAACTCTTGACTCAGGGGTGTTAGTGATTCGAAAATTTTGGGCTAACAACACATTCTAAATCAGTAAAATTATATATATATAAAAAAAACTATTAAAATGTTTTTTTTTATCAATGATTTAAGTATGCATACTTAAAGTTTTCAAGAGAAGGGGGGGGGGTCGAGCTTCCTCATAGTTTCCAAAAATTTTACGGTCTTCAGAAAATTTTACTTGAGTCCACTATCATCCCTGTCTTTACTGAAACTCTATTTTCTACGGGAAGGGGAGCGCGACTTTTATTTTGTTCTAATCGTAACGTTTATTTTATTCTGATTCTTCTTAACAGGTTCTTTAAATCTTCGCAGGTTGGTTAGCAGCAGGGGCGGAGACCCTTAGCACATTTTCAAAAAGTACAAAATATCTCTTCCTATACGGAATAAAAGTTATAACCACTTTTAACCAGACAATTTAGGCTCAATCCCCAGTATGGGAAGAACATGACCACTTCTCTTCCATTATTTTGCCAGTTGGCAGTGTATAATAATTTTAAAGCTTCATATAAAAGGTGAGAAATTAAGGAAAACAATATGTAGCTTCACAACTTTTTTTTTTCAAAAGAAAATGTTACATAACATAAGAGGGAGCATGTGCTATTTTAAGTCTGATTTTAGCACCTAAGTTTTTAGTGACATGGTGAAAGTCGAAACCATTTTTTTAATTTATCAACAGAGTGGATTGGTCCATAAAAAAGCCAAAGGAAGTTTTTTTTAACAAAAACATGGTGAAATGAAAATGAAGAATAATAACAAAAATTATTCTTCATTTTACTATATCGTTTAAAAATCGTCTCATTATTTTATCATTTCAAAATAAATTTAAAAAAAAAATAGCATGATAATAATCTAGTATTTAGAAATGAAAATTTGCTTTGAAAAGAAAGCAGTTGCCTTAGTGGAAAAAAATGTTGCTTTTTAGCCTGTTTTTGCTTTAAAAAGCCCCCTAAAGCGAAAACAAAGCAAAAAGTTGCATTTAAGTAGCCTGTGGCAACCCTGACTTTGTGACCATGACACTTTTAGCCAGTCACAAGGACTGACGATCTCCGACCGACTGGCATTGAACCTGGGACCCTTTGGTTAGGAGTCTGAAGCCTTACCGATCAGGCCACCACGGGTTCCTGAAGGACCATAAGAGCCACAAAGGGCATTCAAAAAATCTACATGATAAATGTTATATACAATGCTGTGTTAGGTAAAGGGGCTCCAAACAACAGGATGTTGTACCTTGGGACGGCTTGGAACTCTTACTTTAAATGGCTGGCAAAATTTTATTTTCAAACTGTCTGAATTCTAAAAAATATATTGCATAGAAATATGTTGGGGTATTTTAATATGACTTTTAGATTTTTAATTTGATTTAAATAATTAACATTAAAAATTAAAATATGAAAAAAGTAAAGTATGAATACTCTCTCCTACAGATTTTTTCCAGTTTTTAATAAGCATCCTTTTTAGTTAAAATCTGTTGAAAACTAGCAGCATCATTAGACTATCAGACAAGACTAATCAAAACACATGAAATTTTACAACTTAGTCTGACACTTGTCAATTATTGTCCATTATAGTTTTATGGACCTGTTTTCAATAACAAAGAATAATATTTTTTCTACAATCCAAAATCAGTTTAAATATTTTTTTTTTCATCAAAAATTACTTTTTTTGTTTACCTTCTTTTCAAAATCATAATAGTAAAAAATATAATTACTTCAAAATCCGCAAGAGGTTTGAGCCCCCTTAAGAAGGAATAGATGGCTGTTGGAACAGATCTGTGAGCTGCGATGGAATTACCTAGAATGTTAAATGGATGTATGAAAGAAAAATCTGATATCTATACTGTTTCAATAAGAATGCAATATTTACAATCCTCTGAGTAAAAAAAAAAAAAACACTCCTTATTTGAATGCTATGTCTTGTAACTTAAAAACAGTAAAATAATACACATTTTATTTGATTAGCTAAAGTTAGTTTCAAGAATCAGACTGTCGAATATTACCTAGATATTCAGCTACTACTTCAGATGAAATATCTTCCTGTTTCAGGAGATATATTTCTTTTATTTTGTTTAAACTCTCGCAATAAGGTGTCATATCAGACAATTTCCCATCTGTCTAAAATATAGAATAAAATATGCATGATGATTATTTTTTATTTGTTAGAAAAAATATTCATTTTTACAACTTAGACATCTCTTATACTCATTTTATGATGTACAATTGAAGACTGAGCACTTAGAAAGACAAATAACCAAAATTAAGAAGCTAGAATAGATTATGAGATGATAAAATAGAGTTTCACATCTTTGTTTAAATGGAAAATTTGTAAGGGTTAAGAAAATGTGATGAATTGTGTTATTATAATCAAATAACATATGCTGAAAATAATGTTACAAATCTTCAACTTCTATGCAAACTACATTAAAAGAGCAGCACTTATAAAATTGTTTCACAGCTGATAAATAAAAATTATTAATTTTTTTACTAACTAAACCATTTTATTAAAAAACAATAAATGGTTTAATTAGGAAAAACAATTTAACACAAAACAATTAAAAATTAAACATTAGTTTTGTGTAAATAATTTATCATCTCAAAGCATACTTTTCAATTAATAGGCAGGTACTTGTGAGTTCATAAAAAAAATTATTAGACATTTTTGTAACCAAGAAAATTATTTTCAAAGGCTTTGTTTGGTGGTAGTTCAAGATTTGTTCAACTATAAAGATTTCATAGATTAAAAAATTGTACCAAACTGATGAACATCAAGTTATCTAGGGTGCTAACAGTCGAGCAGTTGTAGCACAACTAATCTATATATATAAAATGGAGATTTATTTGTGTATGTTACTTATACAAATCCACAGTTTAAGTCAGATTTGTTCCAAATTAGGCAGAGGTCTTTTGGTGCTCAGAAGTTCACATGTTGTAGTTTTTGTCCTGCTACCCTGTATGTTTTTCGTTTAACAGGTTTTTAGAGGCATTTGAAAAAATGAGGGTTTATCAGGAACTCTATATGTAAACTTGAAAATTCCAAATTTTTTTTAGCAGCAAGTGGCCAAAACACTCTTAATATTTTTTATGAAAACAAGAATGCAGTCTCCAGCCGATTTGCTGGGCCCTAACCTTTTTCCACACACAACCTTTCAATGTTGTGCTAAAAGGTTCGTTTAGCGCAAGGTTACCAAACTTGGAGAAACAATTTGAGGAGCATCTGAGGTGATTTTGAGGAGCAATTTGAAATTTTGCGGAGCAGTTTGATACTTTGTATAAAAATCAATAAAAATAACTAAAACCACATACAGTAAAACCTGTAAAGTTGACCACCCTTGTAAGTTGACCACCTGTCTATGTTGACCGTTTTTGTCAGGAACGGAATTAGCCCTATCTCATATAATGAAGGAAAACCTCCGTAACTTGACCACCTCTCTATCTTGACCACCTGTCTATCTTGACCACTAATGTACGCCAAAGTTGGTCTGGAGTATTGTAAAAAAACCCTTTGTAAGTTGACCACTTGGTTTTATTTTTTAAAACTTTCTTCAGCATATTATTTTATTTTATTATTTATTTATTTATAATAATAATAATAATAATAATATTTTTTTTTTTTTTTTTTTTTTTTGCTACCTTTCAAAGAATGCTTTTAATGCTTTGATGACATACTAGCATTTTACTAACTAAACCAGCAAAATAAAGCTTTTGCTGCTCTTTATTCTCCAAACTTGTTTTTCATTTGTTGTTTTATTTGAGATAGCTTTTTGTACTCTGTTCAAAGAAAATAGGGTGTCAGTAGAAAAGTTCAAAGTCTTTTCTTTCAGTTGCAATATGTTGTGGCAACACAGGAATTCTGCTAAAAAGAGCAGGCCTGGATCTATACATTTTGGGTAGGGCCCCTCCCTAGTGGTAAGCAGTGTTTATTTGAAAAGCGAATAAGCCTTATGCTAGTTTTTTTTCCTGTTATTTTATCAATTTCTAGGACCGTCAGCCCTTTTAAGGACGCGGGCCCTTCGCACTGTGGGTATGCAGATCTGGGCCTGCTAATGAGTAATGAGTAAAGTTACATGTTTCTGGTGCAAGGGATTAAAAGATAAAAGAATATTTTAATTTTGCCTTTATAAACTGGGAGAGTCGAGCTTGTTGCTCTTTGTGCTATAAGTTTTACATAAAAAGGCTTCGAAAAGAAAGTTAGTGGAACTTGAGATCAATAAAAAGTAAGAAATATTAAAAGCAATTGAAAATGGAGAAAGACAGAGAAAATTAGCTGGCATATATGGAATTTCTGAGACTATAGTGTCTAATATAGTTAAAAACAAGGGAAAAATAACAAAAGTATTTGAATAGTATTTTTAATTATTGTTTCACTTTCAATAATGTTAAACAATGTAAGTGGAGTTGAACAGAAAGAGTAAGGGTGAATTCCTTAAAAAATGAATACATGGTGCAAGAAATAGCAAACAAACAAAAAAAACATTACCGCCCTTTATATGTTGACCACCTGTCTAAGTTGACCTCCAAAGTACTGCACCTCGAGTGGTCAACTTACACAGGTTTCACTGTACTAAAATTGTGTTCGAGCTTTAATAATCATTCAAAGTACCAGTATAAAAATAATTTTAATGAAACAGCTTTAAACGCTATTTCAATCTTTGAGTATAAGCATCTTTGATTTCCTATACTTACATGTTTGATCTGATAATAGCAAAGTATAAGCTCGAAAACGTTCGGCCAGGAAATGCGGAGCAAAATAACTTCTTTGCGGAGCCGCGGAGTTTCGCTATTTTTTCGGAGCAACTCCGCAAATTGTGGAGCAGTTGGCAACCCTGTGAGTGCAGTGCCATCTTGTTTCCACTAAAATCAGTATCCTTCCTAGCCACTTGCTGCTAAATAAAATTTTGAATTTTCAAACTTACCATTACATGTACAGTTTCTGAAATCCCCCCATCCCCTAAAACGTGTTAAACGAAAAAGTGGAAGCTCTCCTTTTCAGGGAATGTAGTGCTCAATAGTACTGATCAACCGTAAAAAAAAATTTGAAATTAGCATTTTTGTGAGAAAACAAAAGATTTTAACTTACTTTTCCTCAAAACACTGATGAAATAAAAATTTAAACGCTTCAAAATGTTGCATATATTTTTAAACAGAAAAGAAAATCTTTTAGATAGAACAACCCCCAGCAAAATTTGTAGTACCATTCTTGAGATAAAGAACTTTAAATATTTTGTCGAAAGGCGCAAGTGAGAAATAATGCCCCTGCTGCCATCTTTAGCAGCCTGTGTATCTCAGCTCAGGAATATTTTTTTTTTTTTGAACAAAACCAAAATATATTCTAATCTCACTTTTTTGTGTGTTTTCTAACATGTGTTACATTCAAAAAATTCTAAGACTATCAAGGTAACCCCCTGGTTGAATAGACATGGATTCTAACTATTTCACATCAATAAAAAATCTTAAGAGATAGAATATTTATGCAAAATTATAACTGATAAAAAAACGTGAATCTATCAACTATCATGCATAGAAATTCAGGGGGAAGGGGAGACTTCAAAACTTTATCAGCAAAAACTCGAATGTTAGAAACAAATTTTTTTTTTCTTTTTATAACCAAGCTAGTTTTTCATAGGTCTTTAGATCAGTGGGAAAAGAAATGTTTCACCCCCTCTCCAAATTTTCATATTGGCATGTCTGATGTAAGAATTCACATCAGTTGAGAGAATTAATTTTGAAAATTTGGGTAAGTGGATTTGGTCACTTATAAAACTTGCTATTGCCATTTTCTCTACCCAGTCACTCCTTTAATAAAAATTTCAAAATGTCTTAGAAAAGCTTTATAAAGCTTGTCTGAAACAGAAGCTTTCTATTCCTAGTCCTGGTTGACCTGCCATCTCTGGACAGCTGAACTTTACATCAGATTGACTGGGACAATTTGAAATTAAATGCCAGCTAATGCAGGGATTCACAACTGGTGGTCTGTAGATCAAAGGTGGTCCATGAGAACCTCGAAGGTGGTACGGGGAAGAGTGTGGCGACTACTTATAAAAAAGTAACTTTTTCCCATGAATAAATAAAAATAATGACTTTCATTGAATAAGATTAAGTAAACAAGTTTGTCCTAATGAATATCAGATATGCATTGTATAATCTATAATAATATGCATTGATATTTTGAACTTTATCAAACTAAACAGAATGAGATGGACAGTGACCAAGGGGTAGACCAAAAAAAGAGATGGATACTCTGTGTGGATATTGAATTTGATATCATTAAAATCAAAAACTGGAGGTCAACAGCAAAGAGGAGGACAGCATGGCGGAATCTCCTAAAGAAGGCCAAGGCCCACAACGGGCTGTCAAGTCATTTATGATGATGATTGTATAATCTAGAAAATAATTATTGAGAAAGAGTCACACAATCAAAATAATTTTTGCATTATGTAGAAAACAAGCTTTAAACAGCATCAGGACAAGTGAACATTTCATGGTTGTATCTGTGGACGTCACTCAGTATCACTAGCCAGTCTGACAATATCAATATTTGACTGTGCAGTTAACTATAATAGTTTCTTAATTAATAATAATAGTCTGTTTTTGAAAAATTATTGCACTTATTTAGAAACAATCAGATTTGTGTAATAATTTAATGAGTGGACTGTGGTTATTCACTCTTAGGCTGAGTGGCCTGTAGGGGGTTGGGAACTACTGATCTTATGACATGCTTTTTTTATTTATAGCTACAAGGTATCTAATAATCACCTTTGTTTCAAGGGCTTCCATTTTCTTCAGTAAACTATCTATGAAGCTCACAGGATCTAAATGCTGTGTTGCATCTAACCGCAACGCAGCATGAACAGCAAGACATTGTAGTATACCACCGTTGTAACCATGTTGATGAGCGTGAGTTATCAGGGAAATGTCTTTCGCAGATTTCTAAACAAAAATTATAAAAAGTATAACAAACCAAAAAAAATTTTCACTCAATAATGCATAGCACTATTTCTGCCTAAATGTTTAATAAACATCAAACTTTTACATCATTTCAGGAACATTTGGTAATTTAAATGTCCTTAAATACAGTTGACACTCTGTTTAACAACTTTCAAGGGACCACAAAAAACTGTCCTTAAACAGAATACTTTTAAATTACAGTGGAACATCCGGCACCGTGAAAAGTAGTCTTTAAATAGAGAAAATCGTTAAATAGAGCGTCGTTTAACAGAGAGCCAACTGTACACTGTGTTACTTCTACTTGTGCTCTCAAATATAGTTAAACTCAGTTAATACGAAATGCCAAAAATCACGAATTTGTTCGTATTAACCGTTATTCGTAACAACCATGAACAAGTAAAATGGGTAGAAAAAATGCATATGTAAATTTAAAACGGAAATTGCTTTGCAACTCATTTACAATGACTATCTTTTCACAAATGGTTAGGGCTTTTCTTTTTACGCTTGTCATCTTTAGCTTTTATTGGACTACCAAATAATGCAACATTCAGCTTATAAGAAATGTCAGACAGCCAGGCAGAATATATACAACAGAATTTTTTCTTGCACTTCTTATTTACAGCATGAAATAACGTGCTTTATTGATAGTGCAGGAGAGTCTAATAGAAGGGTCGCAAATAGTGGGGACAGTAGTTTTTATTGTGTAAAATTGTTTTAGCAATGATTGAAGAATCAATTCAAAGGGATAGTGGGAGGACAGGTGGTAATACTCAAATGAAAAGATAGACAGTTTGGTTTTATCCGTAGAGAGGAGATTCTCAACTCAATGGTTTTATCCCCAAGCACACTGCCCTGTCCAAACTTCAAAGGTAAACAGGTGTAATGAGCTTTAACTCTTTCAGAAAAGCAGAAGCCTTGGCTACCCACAATAGCTCAATGCAGCGGAGAATATTTTCCACCGCCTAGAGAGCTAACAAGTATGCATTTGGGGAGTTTGTTGAAGATTAAGAGGCAGGCAATATGAAAGACAGTTGGGAATAATGCCTGTGTCAACAGTAGTTTCACTTTCACTTAAAATTATCTGTGCCACCCGGAAAAGGTAGAATAGCAGACACTTCTTGATGACTACAAGAAAAGTAATGGAAGTTACTCGCAGAATTAAGGAATACATGGAGAGCATTCTAAAAGTGAAACAATTGCTGAAAAAGAAAATTGAAGTAATCAATCGAGATTTTTTTTCAGGAAGAGGTCACAAGTTTTGTTTGTCTTAACCGAAACTTTCATTTTGATCTATGTAATATCCGTGACATTTTTAATGTTATTAAATAGTAAACGAAGCTTAATTAACGAAGTGTTTGTTTTAGCCGCGACTTCGTATTAACTGTGGCCGTATTAACAGAGTTCAACTGTATATAAAAAAAGGAAATCACTTCAACAATTTTAGTATGCAAATTTTATGAAAGGAAATATCAAAGCTATATACTGCAAAGGCACTTATTTTTCGGAAAATAAAGATATCAGTGATTTTGGGAGCTGAAAATTTCGAGAAATTTTCATGAACAAAAAGAAATAATGAAAAAAAAAATGTTTACAAAATTTTCATTATATTAGGATGGATTGAAAAATAAGTGCTTTTACAGTAGACTACATGAATGGTTAACCGCAAATCATTAAATACCTCGAAATGCATAATTTCATTGTTGGATGTAGAAAGTTAATTTGAGCTTGCTGTTTTCTATACAGATTGTAGAATTTAAGTAAAACTCACCCTTACAATGACTCTGTCATTTTAACATAAGAATCAGTCTACGCTTGTTATAATGACCCCTGCTGTCCAAATGAAATTGGTTACTATAACGAGAGGTCATTATAACGTATTACTTGTTATTTAGTCATTTTTTTAAATACAGGAATAGTTTTTCAAAGTTATGCTTTGTCTCAAAAGAAAATCAACAAAACAATAAAATAGTTAGTACATTAAAAAAAATATTTTGCTAGTTTCTTTCTCATTTTGAATTTTATGGTGAAATACTATACACACATTTCATATATAACTTAAAACTAATACATTTAACAACAAAATACATTAGTTATTTTAAAAATTAGATAAATATTTTATTTTTTATTTAATTTTATTTTTACTTTTTTATTTATTTTTTTTATTTTTTTATTTTTGAGATTTTTTCAAAGCATATCTTTTTTACTACATAGATATTATAGAAGCTTTCCACTTTCTTGATTTCTTCCAAAAATATAGTTCATAATGCATGCGGCTTTTATCATTTTTCTTTCAACCTGTAACCTATACCAACCTGTTTTGATTTCATTTGAAATATTTTAAATTCAAAAACATAAAATATTTAAATATTAGTTCTCGAATAGTTAGTCCTCAGGATAACGAAAAAAAAGGAAAGAAATTTAATTTTGGACGTTATATTGGAATGAACGATTCAGTTTTGACGCTGTAATGGACGATAAAATAACATTGCATCTATGGAATAGGGAATGGGACTTCCTACATTGGTCACTATAATGGAAGGGTCGCAGTAATAGGGGGTTGTTTTAAAGAGCATTGACTGCATACATTTTCAGTTCAAAATTTAAACAGAAGCATTATATTCCACTCAATGCTTCTCACAAAAAAGACACATCAATAGAATGGTCATGGTGTCTACTTTGATTTACATTGCTGGACTCAGGGATAGCAATTTTCATTTTTATATTAAAATTCATTAAGTTATTCAAATATTGAATTAACAACATATTTTGGAGATATTTAATTGAACTCGAACCTGTGTAATGTTTGAATAAGCCAACCAAATAACCAGGACACAAACATGAAATCTTCTAATAGAGAACCGGTGAACCGTCTAACTGGTGAACCAGACATACCAGAAGGTGTTCTAATAGCTTCACCGGTCAATTGCCTGATCATACCCAGAGTAAGTGTACCTTGCGTCAGGATGTAACGATTAATTGGCAGTAATCTGCCACATTTTGGAAGCTAATCGTATGGAATTTTTTTAAAAATACTTTTTAACAATTTTGAAAATCTTAAGTATTTTTTGTACAAGAAACCAAGATGAATAAATTTTTTAACAATAAATGAATGTAATTTTCTGTAACAGTGCAGCATGAAAGTGTACTGCCTAAAATAAAGACAAACAATACAATATTTGCTGACATAACAAACTGAATGAAATATTAAACTAATCCTCACAGCTGATGCCCAAGCAACACTAATATTAAGAATTGAATTTGGGTACTTTTAAATTGTAACGCAAAAACATGAGTATTTCAGGAAACTATTTCTTGCTAGTTCATATATATTTCCTCCAGCATGTAAATGCTTCAAGTTTTTCTTTTCTTTTTTGTAAAAACAAAAACTGATGGGTGAAGTAATGTTAATTTTTAAATTCATTTTTTTTCCGTTTTAAATAAATATGCATAATTTCAATTTTGCAACACTCATCATAAGTCAATACTTTTCTCTATGTCCTACCTTTAGCTTGGTGCTTTAAGATTACCTTATAATTTTCATGAATAAAAGTCAAAGATTAAGTGATTACTAATAATGAAAAAAAAAGCTTTACTAAGCTAAAAGCAATACGTATTTAAGAAGCATTACTTCTAACGAGTGAATATAGGTAGACACACCTATTCTTTTGATTAGGGATGCACAGATTAATCGGCCACTTTGCCAATTATTCATAATCAGCCAAATTTTTCCAATTAATTGGCGGGGAAAAAAAACATTTTTCAAAATAAATTTTTTCAAGCGTACCTTCAACAAGAAACTATGATGAATACATTTATGAACAATAAAGCAACGTAATTTGCTGTAAACATTATTTTAAAACTTAATGTGACCAGATTTTTCAAGCTAAAAATCAGGACACATGATGGGGGGGGGGGGGGGGTAGAGTAGGTTTTTTTTTTCCACAGGCTTAATATTTTACGTAACAGAAAAATGCCAAGAAATAACTCAAATATACCAATAAAGAACTCAAGTTGAAAATAATTTAATAGTATTGATGTAAAGAATATTGCATCACACAACAAATTTATTAATCAAAATTATTATTTTCAGTTGTACTTGCTGTTAGAAGCAATTTTAAGAAGCAAATTCTTGTTGCCTTTCAGAAAATCAAGGAATTCCTTGCATGAATAAGAAAAGTTAATTTTAGTTAAAAGAAGACTTTTTAAAAGTGGCAATTGATAATTGCGTTTTTTCATAACATTTTACATGGCGTTCTTACGTTTACTGACAGAAAAAAATCGAAAAAACGTTTAAAAAATTTAGATTGCATGTTATATTTCTTGTGTGACGAAATTCAAACAGAAAAAGCGGGACTTTTTCGACAAAGCGGAACACTTTGGCGGGACATTTCCGCAGCGGGACAGTAAGACAAAAAGCGGGACGTCTGGTCACATTATTAAAACTGCAATACGAAAGTGTACTGAATAAAAATAGTTTATAAAGCATGTAAAACTGAATGAAATATTAAAGAATAATTCTCACAGCTGAAATTCAGATGACACTACAAAGTAATTAAGTTGCAGGACTTTTAAATTGGAATGCAAAAAATATTTATCCCCCTCATCTTTTGAAGGACAGAAATATAACAGAAATAAACAAATGTGTTTTCGATCGCACTGGAACCTTCCCTTAACCTTCTCCAACAAAAAAGAAAAAACTCCTAAATGCTTTTACTTTATTTTTTAAAGGAAATAAGGATCATTTCCTAAAGTTTACGAAGATACCCTAACCCCAGCTTTTTGTGATTCAACTTGATTTTTTTTTTTTCAGTTATTTTGTTCCAGGAGACTATGCATATGATTGCATCATACAACAAACAATTTAAATTAAATTTTTGATTCAAAAAAAGAAAAAAAAAAAGAATAAATAGATATTATTTAATGTAAAAAAATAGATGTGTACACACTTTACTATTTTTTTACGGTGGTTATTTTTAATTTTTATTTTGGACAAATATGCACATATATACAATCTTGCATCATGTTTCATGAGTTCATACTTTTCCCCTTTAAAATAGTGCTTTTAGATAACCTTCTATTTTTAATAATAAATAAAAACTTTGATTAAATGGCTACTAACAATTTAATAACGATTTTAAACTAAAAAAAGGTTCCTAAATTTGCCTCCTGACCACAGGCTACCCCTAATATTTATTATTAGGAAAGAGGAGAAAAATAAATCTACTACTAAGTTGAAACTAAAAAAGAAAAAAAGTGATGGAAGAATTGGAGGCATTAAAAATAATCATTATGATCATTAATTGGCCAGAGCTATAGTGCCTAGAAAGAGTAGTGTGCCGACCGGCGCTTTTCTGCCCGCGATTCTTGAAGACAAATTGTATGAAAACCGCTAGAGGGCAGTACAGTCGAGGTGCACGTTCAATTTCGCGGTGTTTACACATGGGATTTTGTTACAATTTAGTTCCGCCTTTCTCTTTCTTACCTTTATTTCGTGAATATTTCATGAAACAGCGTTTAATGCTTTTAATGGAGGCATCAAAGTTGAACATTAGAAGAAATAAAGCTTTATCTTGTCTCATACCAGGGTTCAAAAGTGGATACAAAACATTCAAGGAAAAAGTTACGCTTTTTAAAGCTCCAGCAGATGAAGAAAAACTAAAGTGGAATTCGTTAATTCCCAGGTTAGATAAAGTTTTTGATAAATATTGCACAATTTGTTCTCTGCATTTCGAAAAACATTTTATTGAAACACATTTTAAGCATATTATAAATGGTGAGGAAGTTTTGATTCCTCGGGGAAAACCTTTTTTGAAAGATGAGGCAATTCCGACAATTTTCCCAAATCTGCCAACATACTTTACTAAAAAATTACCAAAGAAAAGGTCCATCAGGAATTATGCAGTTAAAAAAATGTTCTCTGTTTGAAAAAAATAAAACTTGATCTTTCCGCAGATGAAACTGAAATAACCACATATAAATCTATTATAAATGTAATTGTTCATATTAATTTGCCTAACAAATATTGGGTTTGTATGAAATTTTAAAGATCTCCAAATATTGTAGTTTTCGTATATAAAATTATGTGGAAAATAATATTGACAATAAAAAGATCATTATTGAAGTAGACACAAAGACAAGGATGTTTTCAAAACAAAATTTTATCACAATTGACTCTGAAAATTTGATACTTATATTTTAAAGCAAATGTATTATCAATCGAGATGGCTAAGGGCGCAGTTTGTTGTTATTTTTAATGCCACTTGGGAGACTCAAGCCCCATTCATGTAGCCACCATGAGTTTAAAGCAGAAAGGAGCGACTCCTGAGTCAATGAGGCCCCTAAATGAGAAAGAGCCCGACTTGGGCATGGTACATGGTAGCGCCACCTCTACAGTTTATAGGTCTGCAGAATAGGTTGGAAATCTCCAGCAACGCTACGCCTGGTTACTGTTAGCGACCGACCATAAGACTTTCGGACAAACAGAATCAACAACAGGGTGGCGACAGGAACTGTGAAAAAAAGTTCCCTGACTTTTCCCTGATTAAGTTCAGAAAATTTCCCTGATTTACGTTACCAATGATAATGGTTGTCTTTCTTTGCTGTACTTGAAATCCATTGTATGTTTGTATTAAATGCAGTATTTCAAACGTTTTAAGTTGTGTAAAGTTGTTGAACTAAAGATATATTTTAAAAAGATGCCACTTTTTTAATAAAATGGTTTAAAAAAACATATCAAGTCAATTTTTTGGGGGGGGGGGGGGGGAACCTACACAACAGTATATTAAATTTTTCTACATGGAAAGATTATAGAAAATTAAAAGAAAAAAACTTTACTTTCAGAAACCACTTAGCATAAGAATTTAAGGAAACTATTAAAATTACTCTTAAAAACATATGTGTTTTTATGATAGAACTAAAAAGTCGTTGAAATAATTTTGAACTAAGTTTTCAAACAGTATAATAATTGTTGCCAGAATAACAAGTAATAGTGAAAGAATAGAAGTAATGTAGTTATTCTTAGATAACTAATTGACATATTTATGCAAAACAGATGAAACCATTTGACATGCATTCATAGGGAGCTTTTCTCTAATCAAGAACATAAGTTTTAATGAATGAATACAGCATTTTAACAATAAAAAATAAAGATATTTACTTAAGTACACACGTTAACTCTATTTCAAATGATTTCAGTATGTAACGAAAAAAAATCTTAGATTGCTTTGTAACAAACAACTTTGAAATGCAAGGGAAAAAAAGAAAAAAAAATCAATTAGTTAATTTTAAAATACAGTCGGACCTCCATATATTGAACTTCCACATATCAAAATTTTCTATATATCGAAATCCCAGCAAATTTCTATGTTCATTACACAGAAAAAATGTTTCTATATATCGAAAAAGTCTCTATATATCGAAATTTTTTGCGAGACATTCGTAGGTTTTTTTCCACTTTAGACTGTATGTCTCATGAAAAATGAAGGTTAGCGGAGAAAACTATGATCACTAAAGGTTGCTACGAAATTCATAAGGAATAGGGGGTTCAAGGGTGTGTAGATAGGGTCGTTGTTCCGTTCTGGAGTTCTTACATTCCCTCAAGTTTATTTCAAATCTTAGTTGCAACCAGTAACACTAAAATCAGTGTCAAGTTATCCCTTTTGTCTGTTGATTATCATTCCTAGTATTTTTAGCTTCAGTAAAAATCATTCAAGTTAAGTAGATTGATTTTTTACTTTTCTCTCGATTACATTGTTAACACGAAAATCCCCTAATGTGGCGGTTCAAGTTGAATTTCCGAAGAATGAATGTGTATGAAGGAGCAAAAATGTAATTTCTGTTAAATTTTTAATTACCATTAACTTTCATTTAATCCGATGCTCGTTCAAATTAGAAGTTGGGTTTCATGCACGAAAATTAGTTTTAATTTTAATGTTTTAGGATATTTTTATGATAAAATAAGATTGTGTTTCTATATATCGAAATTTCTATATATCGAATTTTTTTCCGGCAATTTGCTACTTCGATATATGGAGGTTCGACTGTATATAAAAGAAAAATGCAATTTGGTTATAAAATTAAAGAATCACTTAAGTCTGAAGAAAAGAAAACCTATATAATCTGCAGTGAAAACAAATAGTATAACGGCAAAAAAACAAAGTTTTTTTTAATTGAAAGTTCAATTTTAGTAATTAAATTAAAAACGCGAAGAAGTAATAACTTTTAAGCTTTTATAGTATTAATTCAAAAACCAAAGATTTCTTCTTGAAATCGCGATTACGCTAATTACTTTCGAGACAATGGAATAAAGGAAAGGAGCTAAGGCATTAATGAAAACTTCCTCTTTGATTGTATGGTTGTTTATTTTACGTAGCATTGAAAGCGTAAAAGGAAATTTCAATCTAGGTAAAATAAACAACCTAACAGACACAGAAGCAATCTTAGGAAGTTCATCCTGTGGTTAATAAGTAAGATTCAATAAGATGCACAAATATGCGGCAGTGTATAATCGCACCTTATTAATTTTACTTTTTTTTTTGAACAGATAATTGGCGGAAAATGCGTAGGGAATTAGAGTAGTTAATTTTGTAAAGCAAAAAAAAATTTTTTTTCTTCATTAAATCAATTTTCCCTGATTTTTTGTTACTTTTTCAAAATTCCCTGATATTTCCCTGACTTTTCCCTGATTAATAAAGTTCCCTGACTTTTCCCTGATCTCCCTGATTTCCCTGATCTGTCGCCACCCTGAACAAGCATGTAAGTTATTATTTAAAAAAAAGTTTTTTTTCTTGAATTTCAGCCTTTTAAAATCCTGTACAAAATTGATAATTATTATTGTTATCGTCCCCCGTTATCGAGATAAAAAGTATTCTCCCAAAATTTTAAGGAAAGTGGCAAATTTAAACACTTGGCGAGGGATTGAAGGTACCAATTTCTCACAGACGATTTCCTCGTCTGCATGTGGCAGGACATCCATATCTACAGAGCGTGAGAAAAATGTCTGTACTCATCGAAACTCGCTAAATTTGGAACAATGAGACTCGCTTTTCTTAAAATGCCCATAGGCTTTAAAATCTCATATATCGACAACGGGAAAATATTTTTTGCGTCCAAAAACATGTATCACAATGTTCTTTTGATCGCTACTTATTTAGATTTTTTAATTGTAACATTGCCATGTTGTTTCCTGATTAAGGGTAGGGAGATTCAGAAGCTGCGCTTCCTCTTAAAAGAACATTTTAAAGCTATCATAAGCAATATTAGACAAAGGAGAGGGACGAGGAGGTTCCCCATTTGTTTTTAGTATTTAAGGATACATTTCTTTCGCTATTTTACATATGAGATAAAAGATAAAAATACATAAATACTTTTTTTTGACAGTGATAATGTCAGATTCAAAAACTACTTCTATTTCGATAATTATCGACAACAAAACCATTTGCTGACAGGTTCTAAAGAACGTTGTAAAAATAAGCAAACTAGCAGTTTGCCGTTGATGAGTATTACCAAAAATTCAACAAATAATCAAGCCAGTCGTTTGCCAATTGCAGTTATTTGCAAATTAGTATGTAGTTATATATGTGATCGGTGCAAGTGGCCCTATTATTTTTTTAAATGTAAGGAAAGTCCTTGAAAATTTAAAAAAAAAACAACAGGTTGGAGTCGGTAGGTTTTCAAGCGACTCCGACTCTTCGACTCAGACTGAGAAGCCCTGATAATTTTAATTAGCTTCAAGAATTTAGAAGCAGTTTTATTTTGAAACTAGCGGTACCTGCACGACTTTGCCCGGAGGAGAAAATTAAAAGGTCATTTGATTAGCCTGTATATTTACAAATAATAGATGATGAATTTCTCGCCAATTGGCTATGTTCATTCACTCTTCCCATGTTACGATTCCACGTCATGATAATTTCGTAATTTACTCGTCCATCTTATGATAATTTTGCTTTGGAAACTGTTCTTAAAATTGAAATAAAATAAGAACAAATCGAATTTTTAAAAAATGGCTTCAAGGTGCACACCCCCATGCTACAAACTAACTTTGTACTAAATTTCATGAAAATCGGCCGAACGGTATAGGCGCTGTGCGCGTTACAGAGATCCAGACAGAAATCTGGACAGAAATCTAGACAGAGAGACTTTCAGCTTTATTATTAGTAGAGAAATAAGAGACGCACAGTTATTGAATACTTAGGGGCCATTCATTAATTACGTAAGGATGATTTTGGCAATTTTTGACCCCCCCTGCCCCCATGTAAGGGTACGTAAGATTTTCACCCCCCCCCTTCTTACGTAAGATTTCATTTCGTTTTTCAATATGATAAAATAACAAATCTTGGAATCGTTACATCACTGGAATCGTTATTAAATTCACATTATTAAATTAAACCTTTTGCATAAAGAAATAGTTACTGAAAAATTAGAATCTAAACTGAATGTTTTTCGACATTTTTTTTTTGTTTTGATGTCATGTTAATTACAAATAAAACATACCTTACACAATGCGACTCTTTTATTATATTTTACACTATAAATTCTTTGTAAAACAAATAAAAAAACATCTTACTCAAACACGTTTCTTACTTTCCAGATGCAAATGGAACATAATCTCTGCCAAATCACTTGACCGCACAATTTCTAATGTGAAATACCGACTTGGAAAATATTATGTAAGAATGAGTTTGACCCCCCCCCCCCAAGTAAGGGTACGTAGAGGCTTTTCCAACCCCCCTCCCCCTCGAGACCCTTACGTATTTAATGAATGGCCCCTTATAGTCTACTATTTTCATTGAAGATAAATTAGCAAAAGGTAATTTTGTATGCTTCAAAAAATAAATGAACACCCATGTAACAATTAGCACTTATAACAGAATTTGTCTTTTGCGCAGAAATAAGTTCAATCCGAAAAACGGGGCTTTTAAACTGTGAAATCAACATGCAATCGCCGATTTAAAACGAGTCTGATTGAGGAGCATAACGTACTCCTTGAGCGCAGTGCCATCTGGCTTTTCCTCAGATCTTATCTCATTTTTTCCCCGTCGATCGGCACACTACTCTTTCTAGGCACTATACCAGAGCCGATTATCAACAGCCGATTAATCGGTAACCGGCCAACTTGCTTATTGTGCATCCCAACTTTTGCGTTGGTAAAAATGCATCCTTTATTTACTAGGCGTACAAAGTATGGGCCCAAATCAGTTTTTTCCCCCATTAAATTAATTTGTTATTTGCATTATTTGCACCCTTAAAGCAGAAGCATCTCTTCCTCATTAAAACAATATATTATAACAAAAAGCAATGAAATGTACGAATGAAACTAATTTTTATTGATCATAAAGATTCTTGAAGAAATGCGTTTGATAAAGCCCACCCCGAAACAAAAGTCTGGTTACCACTATGCTTTCAATTAATTATATATTTTTTTATAGAATATCAAGCTTTTAATTGTTGTTAACATTACTAATTGGTTATTTATTCATTGCGCTGTGCACACTTTCTTTAAAAAATGGCTACTAAAAGTACAAAAGTGGCTACCATTTTTTGTGACTTAAATAGCCAGTAGCTACTATTCAGAACCCCTAGTCTAGAGCTTTAATGTACACTCAAACCAGTTTCTGTGCGGTCTTTTTTTGTGCAGATTTTTTTTTTTTTTTTTTGCGGTATATGAAAATTTCAATCAAATTCGGACTCGGTTGACTAACTTATCTTAAAACCAGTGTTTAATAGGACAATTTTGAGCGAATTTTTTTTTTACATTTTTTTATGCAGTCCCAATCTACTGCACTACTGGTTTGAGTGTACACAAGTATTCAAAATCATTGGTGGTCCAGTGGTCCGAGACCAGTGAAAATTGCTTCGACCATCATGAAATATAATTCAGTAGTGCGTAATACCAGTGGTCGATTGGCTTCAATTAAGAAATTAATTTTCATTTTCAAAGTTTTATTTTTGCACTTAGGTACTTTGTTTGAACAAACTTTGGTAAATGTTTCTCATATGATTTTTAAATTAAAGCAAATTAGCTATATTATGACAATTTTCGGGAAAAAATAAGATCCAAATTTAAAAAATAATAATAATTCTAAATTTGTGTGGAAATATATTTTAAGTTAATTACATGTTGTGTAAAGTAGACTAGTCATTCTGTAGACAGACCAGTATATATTCATGATTACTTGTCTGCAGGAACAAATAATTTTTCTAAGGATTTCTAATGCTATATTATACACACACACACACACAAAAATAATTACACATCAATGCATACAATAACGTAGTTATCATCAGCATCATGAGCAAATAAAGCCAGAGGAGCAATTCTCATTGGTGCACCATTTCCATAGGAGCCAGATCCATCAAACTGCAATTTTGCGGGTTGGAAAACATCACAGAATTCTGTTTCTTTCAAAGCTTTAAAAATGTCCATGACATGATGTCCATACCCTCGATTAGGTTGTTCAAAGAATTCATTGGTAAATCTGTTTAAAATGAAATTGTTATCAGTAATTCATAATAAAAATTGTGCAAATATAAGACAGCAACATTAAGCTCAGAATTTCATTATTCACTCAAACAATTTAAATTTTAGTCATCCTAGGTAGGGGATGAACTTGCTAACCTCTTAAAATATTATTCTTTTCTACTAATTTGATATTGGGTAATATTTACTGCTCCCGTGATAAAAATTTAAAAGAAGTCCATTAAATAAAAAAATTGACGCCCCTTGTGATGTGAAATGATCATTTTTCTTTAATTAAAATGTGTACACACCTTTTCAAAAAACCTATTAAAGTTTCTTTGGAATTTAAAACGTATTTGCCAAAACATTAAATTAGATTTTCAGGTCGCTTTAAAACAGGGTTGGGTTTTGGACTGTCCAAAACTGGTTAAGGACAGGACAGGTGGTTTTTACCGTCCAAAACTGTCCAAAAGTGTCCGAAACTGTCCAAAACTATGCTAAAGCTTAACCGGTGTAATCTTTTCAATTCGTATTTACTTCAATGTTCGTAATGCATAAATATAGATATTAATGAGGTTTAGTTATATATATATATACTAGAGGACCCGACAGAGACGCTGTTCTGTTCAAATTTTGTCAATTGAAAAGTTGAAAATTTTCAATAAACTATCAAGTGTTTCAGCCGTTTTGTTGAAAAAAATAAATAAATAGAAAATGTTTTTAGCTGCTTGGTGTCAGAGTGTGTATATTTATTACAACTTGATTTATTTAGTGCCCACTGTGCAGTTGTTTCATCAGCTATTTTTTCTCGCGTACTTCAAAGATCTTCAGAGATTGTATGGTTTGTTCCTTTAGCCATACTCAAAGGATAAAAATCATCCTCAGATATTAAGTATATTAAGTATAGAAAAAGAACTTTCCCATCTAGTAAAAATGGGAAATCTCACTGCAACGTCCCCCATATGAAAAAGAATAAACTATCAAATGGATATCGTTTAAAAAATGATAAATGTAAAAAGAGTTCCCTGAATAAGCAAAAATCACTCCTGTCGTCCCTCCCGATGTAAAAGATGTAAAATAAACACTTTCTTCAATTAAAAAGACTAAACACTCTTTAAAAATCAAAAACAATTCTTTGCAATTTAAAATATTTCATCAAATGAACAAAAGATACAATAAATTACATTAACAGTAGTAAACAAATAATCACGCAACTGTATTGTTATGGCCAAGGTCACCAAGCCACCAAGTTCCTGTAATCCAGCCTATCAGTGAGCGAAGCGAACTCATATCGATTAGCGGTCCCATCTTTTGAACGAAAACTTCATATATTTGCCTAATTTGTTCTTTCCACCAAAGATAAAAAATCTTCCACTGTACTGATCTTGTGTTTACAGAACTACCCTGTTACAATTTATCTGGACGAAAAAAAATGTATTTCGTCTTCAAATTCCGCAATCTTTTCCTTTAATAATGTACTGATTAGTTTGATAATCCTTAAAGTATTTTTAGCATTGGTGCCAAAACTCAGATGAATTTGAACCGATAAACAAATGTTGTTATGTACGGTACTATCCCATCATTTGGTTAGGAAAACCTAAAGCACCGACCCGGTCACATGGTTTAACTACGACAAAAAATACGCGTTTTGTGTGAACCTAGTGAAAGAAATCCGATTTCTTCCATTACTTTACTTTAAAATACATCACTGGACCTAAAATCATTGCTTTCAAGAAATGAAGGCTCCTCTCTCTCCCTCTCTACGCTTTATCTATTCTCAATTGACGTGTCACAGTAGGAAATTTCATTACAAAAAGCAGAGCTGGCTTTCTTATTGTCCTTTGGCAACTGGTTAAATATTTATTTCAATTCTCGCTCAACAATAGGTTAAAATAAATATTAATCACTTGGGAGATGTGACCATCCAATGTTTAAATTAATTAATTAATTAACAAAAACGTTTCCGATTCAATCCATCTCGCTTTGAAACCATGCTTGCCAACTCTTAATTACACACAAAAATTTGATCAAAATCGGTCCAACCGTTTAAAAGACTTATGGTGACAAACGTCCGCACAGAAGATTTTTATATATTAAGATATATATATATATATATATATATATATATATATATATATATATATATATATATATATATATATATATATAAGATTAAGCAAACAGAATTACAAATATTAAACAAATTATAAATAACAAATGATGATAAAAAGGAAAAATGCAAACAGCTATTAAGTAGGAATAGAAAAAGAGTGAATCCAGAGCTCATCAGCCGTGGAGGATTCATTAATCATGGTCAAAAGACCAAAATTTTAACTATAAACTAGAAGAGAATGTTTAAACTCCAGTACATGTAATATAGAGTAACAATGGGCAAACGCACCACTTGCTAAACTAAAAACAATAAACTAGAGCTCAAACCTAAAACTAAAAGCAGGGGGTTTCGCCTTGACTAATTAGGAAAACAAGTTCTCTTCTAGTTTATAGTTAAAATTTTGGTCTTTTGACCATAATTAATGAATCCTCTACGGCTGATGAGCTCTGGATTCACTCTTTTTCTATTCCTACTTAATAGCTGTTTTTTTCCTTTTTATCATCATTTGTTATTTATTATTTGTTTAATATTTGTAATTCAGTTTGCTTAATTTTATATTTACTTGGCTTTTTAGTTTTGCTGCGTTGCGCATCTATGGGCTCTTGGTGTGGTCTTTTCAATATTTTTCACTTTTATTAATATTATTATATATATATATGTATACATATATATATATATATATATATATATATATATATATATATATATATATATATATATATATATATATATATATATATATAATGAGCATTTGATAATATTTTTCTCCAAAAGGTTCATTTAAAAAATATTTTACTTAAAAAAATTGCCAAGAAATATTACATAAAAACTTCCTTATGTAACTGTTGGTAGAGTTATGAAAGGAAATTCACAACACTATCAAAACAACTAATTTCACTCCCATTTATAGTTCAAAGGAATGTTTTATTAAATGTGCAATATTATTTAGGTGGGAAAAAAAAACTTAATTTTGTTAATGGTTTTTACAAATAAGTTTTACATGATGTTTTAATGAAAATTATTTTCTAAATCATAGATCAAAGAACAAAACAAGAAATTGATAATTGAACACTCATGTTATAAAACTTGGGGTATTCTTCTTTTAGTTCATATTTTAATATAATTTTTAATATAATACATTCTGTAACCATAAAAAATTGTAATTTATCGCTCTTAAGTCAATTATTGCTCTATATTTTGAACACATTCTTTTGCACACATGCATAAATGTTGAAAAATTTGGTTTATGAAAAAAAAAAACTCCTATATACAAATTGAAATTTTTAATGAAGAATTTAATTTTTATGTAACTAGATTAAAATCAGCTGCATAAATAAGTAACATATGTATTTATATTTGAATGTTTCCTTTGAATAAATATATTAAATAGTCAAAAAATAATTTTGACACATTTTCTTCCGTTTTTGATACTTTCTCATAAAATATAGTTTCTCAAGAAGTAGTTTTGGACACTTTTGGACACAAGAAATTTTAATGGGATGGTAAAACACTTGCCAATCCTGCTTTCATTTTCATAGCACATGCATAAACATAGGGAAATTCAGTTACTAATATCAAAAAAAAACAAAAAAACAAATAAACTCATGCATACAAATTGAAATTTTAATCAAAAGTTCAACTTCTATGTAACTAGATTAAAATCAGCTCCAAAAATAAATTCACTGTTCTCAATGAATAAATGTTCAATATAAAGCATTACTGTGACACATTTTATTCTGTTTTTGAATTTTTCTCACAGAATACAATTTTTCAAAAATATAGTTTTGGACAGGACTGTATAAACCAGGGTTTTTACTGTGGTTTTGACCATAATGTCAAAACTTTGCTAACCCTGCTTTAAAACTCTTTGGCAAGTGAAGCAGTTTTTTCTGCAATTTTAAATGTTTTGCCAAATAAGCAAAAAAGACATCAAATAGTATCTTACAGATCCGCAACTCTACTGTTTATTGCCAGACTCGCCCAGTAACCATGCTACCCTAACTCAGTTGTCAGCATGCGAGGGAACTTCGATTAATTAGCTATCCCATCCGTCTAAGGGGCCGTCCATTAATCACGTGAGGCTCGAAAGGGGGGGAGGGGAAGGGGGCCCAGAAAAAATCACAAAAGGTCACATAGGGGGAGGGAGGGTTGTAGTAATGTATCACGTGTATTTATTTTTTCGACAAACGCGCAACACTCAACCGAAAAGCGGCTTGTAGTGTGCGACTTTGATTCGACGCGGCCCTGTTGCCAAACGAGCCAAGTGAAGTTCTCGATTACAAGCTGCGACAACCTTCCGTGTGCCTGCCTGACTCCATTATTCTGTTCTTGAAGAATTAAGTACTGTGCCTACAACTACAACTGAAGATGCTTATCCAGTTGTTGGCACGGAAGAAAGTCTTGGTAATCTGTGGTCCAAGGATACTATACTTTAATTTTTTTTTTTGCATACCTTTCTTTATTATACTAGTCTTTGTTGATATTATTGTAGTCTTTCATTATTAGATCATACTTTTACCTGTATTTTATAAATATTTAAAAAGAACAATAAGATTTTCCGTAGGTACTAAAAATACACGTGATATAGGGGGGGGGGGGGGGATGGTTGGTCTTCAACCTCACCATGTATCACCAAGGGGGAAGGAGGGCTAAAAAATGCAAAAAAAAAAAATCACATGCTTAATGGACAGCGTTAGAAAAAAAAGAAAAAAATTATGTTTCATTCGGTTCAACAAATCAAAAGTTTCTTTAGAATTTAAAACAATTTGCCAAAACATTGGAATATATTTTCAGTTGCTTTAAAACAATTATCCTAAAATGGATTGCTTAGTGCCTAGCGGGCCAAGTGACCACACTAACGGAACCCAGTCCTTCTGCGAGTGAAGCGGATGTTTTTTCTTTGGCAATAATAAATGCTTCGTCAAACACACAAAAAAAGTATAAAATCACATTAACAATAGCTTTGAAATGTAAATGATCCCGCAAATCTATTGTTTATCGCCAAACTCACCAATGCACTACTAAAGTAACCCACCCAATCAGCGAGCAAAGTGAACTCCGGCCGATAAGCGATTCAATCTTTCTAACAAAAACGTTTAAACAAACATTACCCAGCAGAAAAACAACGTATCATTATTAAACACGGTACATCTCGGACAAAAAGAAAATCCTGAACCCCATATGAAAAATAATTTATCTATATTATTTTTCATAAAGCTATCATTTGAGAAAAACCCTCTAGAATATGAAAAAAAATCACCCTCCCCCTTCTGATGTCAAACAATCAATAATCACATTCTTTGATTAAAATGCATAAAAACCCTTTGAAACCCTAAATTCAATACTTTGTAATTTGAAATATTTTGCCAAATAAACAAAAAATACATTTGAGGAACTATTTTACACTTACAGGGTCATTCTCCGGAAAACGTAACTTTTGAACGCAAATATTATTCAATTTTGAAAACTTTTGTTTTCTTTTTTTTTCGTTTTTACATGAAAGTGTTACCTACTAGAAGTAACCATAAACAATGGTCCAGCTAAGTTCCTATTATTTTACACATAAATAAAAAATAATAATAAAATGTCTAGTTCATAGAAATTAAAAAAAAAGAAAAAAACTTTTAATGTTTGAAAGTAAAGGCCAATTTAATATCAAAGTAGTAATTTTATTAATTGGTACAAACAACAAGCTATTTTAATGATTAGTGTTAATATAATATTAAGCTCTCTTAATTAAAGTATGGCTTAATTAGTAGTTTCAAATGTATGTTAAAAAATAGTATTTAGTAAATTTGAGGATATGCTGGCAATTTATAATTTTGGTAGAATGCTTATTATTGATGTATTTCTCCTCCATCATTTATTTTCACCTCAGAAATAATGACATTGATAAGGTACGGAGGTGAGGAATTTTCCATTAACACAGGCCTAATAGATACATTTTTCAAGGATTTTTTTCTTCCTTTGTTGCTACAATCTGCACACGTTAAGCATATAAAAACATGTTCACTTCTTTTTACAAAAAAGGAAGTATTGTATTCGCGAAAAAATGTTCACTCAAAAATCGACCTTAACTTCCATTTTGCTCATCCTCGAATGAATGTTGAGTTTTTTTTCGACTGAACCACACAAGGATAAGTGCCTAAGAATGTATAGACATGCGAATGTCGTATAATTCAAGAACAGTATGTTCTAGAAAGTTGAAATTTGGTAGGTAGACTCCTAGTGGGATCTAGTTCTGCACCTCCCTTTTTGGTTGCATTTGTATGGTTCTAAAGGGGTCTTTTGCCTCTTTTTGGGGGGAAATCATTGTTAATTTTGATATAATCTCAAGTGGAGTTAAATCTGTCGAACACTTGGCGATATATCGCCAGTCTTTTGGTTGCAAAGTTGTGGTGCCAAATTTGGCTCTTTTTTTAAAAAAATTTGGTTTCAATTTGGCCATTGTTGGTGATATTTAGAGAGTAGACTATTGAATCACATTAAAATTGCAAATAATGGGGAAATGACATTAAATTGATGTAAAAGGAAGTCATGTGATGCACACATCAGCTCGTTTTACATTAATTTACATACCTGAAATTGAATTTCATGGAGGTGAGAAGTCAGAATAATCATACTAAGTTTTTGAAGCAAAATCTATTTTTTTGTTTTTTGACAAAAATCTCACAACTTCAACTACGGCTGAAAATAAACGAAGGGCTTTAATGTATCATGGAAAATAAAATTTGATGTCATTATTGCCACATGTTAATGAGGAATGGCATTTTGTGTTTAGGTAACGGAGGTGAGAATTTATTGTGTGACATGACTTCTTGTCCTACTAAAACACAATATTAAAAAATTAAATATACTTTAACAATTAGTATTTGTGACACTTGTGAAAGGAACAATCAGTAAATAAGTACATACTTTTAATTAAACAAGTTATTAAGCTACATAAACCGTCACACAATGTGTGTGACATGCCACAGAGGTGAGAATTCACATGTTGTGAACCAAAAATATTACTAAAATAAAAATAATTAAAAAATTGTTGGTAGGTTTAAATAGATATATTTTTGATGAAATTAAAAATTATTGTTAAATGATTTGTTCCTTAAAGTTTTTACCGTAAAAGGCGTGTGAACAGAAAAGTTACACTTTTTGAAGACTGCCCCTACAGTAGTTTTCAAATGTAAAACAGTTTCGCAACTCCATTATTCGTCGACAAATTTGCCAAGTGACTTTCAAAATAAAAAGAAAATCAAATAAATATTTCTTAATGTTTGAGGACATTTGGTTATGAAATTTTGTTTCCAGTCATGGGCGTATCTGAAAGGAGGCAAGGGAGGGCAGCCATCCTCCCTCCCCTTCCAAAACAAAAAAATATTTTAAAAAAAAACCCCAAATTAACTGTTTCTTTAATTTCTAAATTTATCAATGAGTATGGCTGTAGTAAATTTGTTAGTGAGTTTGAAAGTGTAAACATCTTCTTTGGTAGTCCATTTAAAAGGGAAAGTTAATGGTGTTTAATTAAATTAATACTGCTCCTGTTTTAGAATTACATTGTTTCCAAAATCTTGAAGGGAGGGAGGGGACCAGTCCCGCAAATGCCCAAATAATCAGGGTCTAGGGGGTCCTGAAATTAAAAATTTTGGGAGGGCAGAAATTCCCATATTGCTTAAAGGAACTCCAAAGTTCTACAAATGATGATACTTTTGCTGGATGGAGTTCTAAATTCTCGCTGAATGATGATAGTTTTGCTGAATAGAACTCCAACTTTTGCCAAATGATGATATTTTTGATGAATTGTGAAAAATTTTTGCTAAATATGGAAAATTTTGGAGATTACAATGACCTTCCAACAAGGCTTCTCCAGGCCTGCCCCCGAGTTTCATGCTGAGTCGGATATGGCTCTGTTTCCAACTATGGCACAATATTTTTTAGTGGTTTTTTAACCATAAACCATATTTGAATTAAAATATGATTTTTTAAATGCATTCTACACATGATTTAAACATAAAATAAAAGTCAAAAAATGTTTGGAAGGGTTTTTAATAAATTAGTTATTTTAAGGGTTAAGAAAAAAGAAAAAATTCTAACCTCATTGCAATATCCGCAACATCCACTTTTTTCATCTCTATCAAAGATGCAGCAATACATAATGTCATTGCAGTGTCATCAGTATATGAGAACTTCTTATTGGACTCTAAAATAAATTTATAGCGAGTTGATTATTGTTCTTAAACACACGGAAATGAGGAAATCCTAGTTTAGTAGGATTTCAATCCTACTTACCAAACAATAATGTTAAGAACCTCTGTGTGATTGGATATTGTGGATACCAAATTATTTTAAAATATTTTATATAGCAACTGAATTCTCAAAGTAACCAGATAGTCCAGCTGACACATACAGTGGTGTTCCCATAGGGTTCTCCATATACGCAATATACTCTCAAACTTTTTTTAGACATATAGCGTATATCCTCAAGCTCTAAAAATATTTATATTATGACATATTATGTACATGATCGCATACACATGTTGTGCGTAATGGATTACTGGGAGTATATACTCAGAAAACTTGATGGGAACATCACTGGACATATATCCCTATTTTTCTTTCAAGCTCTGCAAAAATCCCGCTTATCCATTTAAGTTATGCTAAACGAGAAGAATATAATATAAAATAATTTGTTTTTTAACTAACTTTTATCACTCATTCTAATTATAAGCATTTTACAACACAGATATTTGAACTTCTGAAAAAAAAGGGTCAAAAAAAGATCAAGAAAAGGCTCTTTTAAAACCTTTTATTTTTAACTGTTTCAAATTTAATCATAATAAAATTACACTTGAAAAATACTTAACAGACAAGTGCTGCTTTTTTAAATAGTACTTAATTGCATAAGTTTATTTAATGCAATAAAATATACATAATTTAATGTCTGTAGCAAATTTGTATCCCTTCTTCAAATCAGAAGTAGAAATTTCAAAAAGTGACTGATGTAATGGACCAGTAACTAAAATATTTCACTGGCAGGGTTCATACACTTTTGGTTAAAAAAAGTTCCCTGACTTTTCCAGGTTTTCCAGGTTGTTTTTTAGAAAATTCCAGGTTACTCGCTTCATTCAAAATTTAAGTTTAAATAGTAATATTTTCAAAATAATTAAAATTGTTTAAAGTAGCAATGCAGAAGAACTGAAACTTCTCCCCTTAGATTTAAAAAAAAAAAAAACTTGGACCTTTTTTTTTCCTTTGTTTTCTCTGTCAAAATTTTAAGTTTTTTTTAAACATTTTGTTCAAAATTGTTTTAATTTGTTTACTATTTCTTGAAAACAGAGTAGTTTCAACTTATTTTAGCGTTTCTTTGATGTCACGTGGCACGCGTAATATTATAGCGTTTTGCTGTAGTCCTGCAGCAACCTTTTAGCATCCGCTTTTGGTTTACAATACTTCTTTTATTTTCTTATTAGTAGGTTACACAAAACATATTGAGCAAAATGCAAAGCTAAATTTCAGTATAAATATGATTAACTTGTTGCATCGATCAGCATACCATGTAATGCATAGTAACAAAAATCAACATCTGTCGATCATAGGCCAATGCAAATAATCTTTTTTTTTTTTTTTTCACATATTAAAGGACGCTTACGTTAAAATTTCAAATTTTCTTTTCCAGAAAGTAATAGTTAATTTTTAAAAATTCATAACTTTTTGCACATTTAATGTTATTTTCAATAGTTCACGCTGATATAAACATCCAATTCCGTTTCTGGATGTTTAAGTCTACTTCCATTGTGCAAATGATCAAATATGGCGACAAAGTGAAAAATTTAAAATAATAAGTAGATTTTTGGATTTGTAGTATAAAAGTAGTAATAAATAGTTAATAATCCTTAAAAAACTACAATAAAAGCAAAATAGTCATTATTTAGCACATAAGAGTTTAAATCAATTAAAACAAAAAAACGTTATGAAGATTAAATTTTGCATTTTTCCAGAAAATAATTACAAATTATCCGGAAAAAAGGCACAATTTGTGTTGTTTTCAATAGTTTGCATTGCAATTAACATCCAATGCCGTTTTCGGGAACTTAGGAACTTAAAAAGTTTTGTATACTTAAATCTTGGGAATGACCAAATATGGCGGCTATGCCCAAAAATAAGAAATAACTTTTTTATTTTGTCGCATGAAGACAATTAAAAAATAATAAATCTTCATGAAACTACAATTCATTGAAAAGTTTTTATCACATTTGCGTCCAAGGCAGTGAGGATAAGATTAAGTTTTAAGAACAAAATTTTTCGTTTCTCAAGAAAATTACTTTAAATAGTAATAATAATAAAAAAACAATTTGCAGACCATTTTTTGTTATTTTCATCAGTTTTCAATTAAAGAAAACATCCAATTCTGCTTTGTTTTTAGAAACTTAAACATTTTAGGATCGTATCCACTTCCATCTTGTGAATGACCAAAGATGGCGACTACGTTTCACACGAAGCTGAAATGATTTTCCGATCAAAAAAAAAAAAGATTTTCCCCGAACGACCCTCCAATCTACAGGTTGTGCTTCCGAAGCAGTAAATTGTCTTCTCTCCTGTTGAGTTTGCGCATAATTCCTGTTCACCTGATTTTTTTCCCCTTGGGAACTACTGAGAGCCAAAAATGGCGGCTGCTGAAGATTTTTTGGGTCGCCACTTTTTTCATTGCTTTAATTAAAATTGTTACAATTTCTTTTAAATACATCGATAAAAATGAAGATTAGATCTCATAAAACAAAATTCCCTGGGAAAAAAATGGGAAAAGAAAAATTTTGGGGACACATTTGGAAAATTCATTGACATTTTTGACTATGTCATTTTCCCTGATTATTCCAGGTTTTCCCGGAGCGTACGAACCCTGAACGAACAGAATGTTGTGGCAACCCATCTAAAACTTTAGGCAGTAGAAAGAAATGCGTTCCCCTCACTGACTCCATGCAAGAAAATCTTCGCTCTTTTGGCGCATTTTTCGTTGCCAAAAAAAAGTTCATTTTTCGATTGCAGTTTTTGAGTGTCAGCGTCGGTTTAGATAAAAATTTACAATTTTTTTCGTGAAATCACAGTAAAAACGAAGACTAGACTCATGGTACTTAATTCCTTGGGAAAAAAATGGAAAAAAAAATTTTTGGAAGACAAAATTTGAAAACTCCCTGACTTTTCCCTGACATTTTTGACAGTGTCATTTTCCCTGACAATTCCCGGTTTTCCCGGAATTCCCGGAGCGTACGAACCCTGACTGGTTTTACACACTTTTAATGGTTCACTCCTGCTTCCAGGTTAAATAATGAAAAATTAAAGAAAAAACAGACAGTAGTAAGTAGACAGGGCTAGAAAAATCTTTAAAATTTTACATGCCGTGCCGGGCATGTTTGTCTAAAAAATACATGCTTGAATAAAATTTTTACATGCCCTTTTTTTGTATAATAATAAAAATATTTAAATTTGCCGTTCAGCATTATTCAGGGAAAAAATTTGACAACTTTATATCTGATTCAAGAATTATTTCAATATAAAACATTAAAAAAAAGTTGAAATCAACATACAAGGTCATTGTTAAAATTACCAATACTTAATAAAATTAAAATAATTATATGCCCATGCCCAGCCGGGCATGTAAAGGCAAAAAATTCATGCCCAATCGGAATTTTTACATGCCCTGGGCATGTCGGGCAATATAATTTTTGAGCCCTGATGTAAAACAAAATTCACAAGACAAATGGAGTCAATTAGCAGTTTCCAATAGACATGTCTGAACGAATGAGAAGAGAAAGAAACAATGGGAAACAATAGGGAAGTTTTCGATTTTTCAATTTTATTTTTATATGATAGAGTAACATGTATGAACATCATAGGTGAAAAAAATTTTGCGATACGATAAGTAGTTTTTTTAAAATTAATTTTCAAAGTTCAAGCTCTTGTGACGTCAAATGGCATAGGAAGTGACATCATCCCCACTTCCAATAGGGGAGAAGCGAAGGTCATGCATTCGACTTCGAAGACGAAACGTAATAAAAGGCTTTCTCCTCGCATTTAACTCCTCGCGTTTCTGGAACATTAAACCTCTCATCCTCTTGAAAATATTCGAATATTTCATTGGTGTTACTTGAGGAAGATTATTTAGATCGTGCTTTAACGAATCCGGCCTCCATAGTGTGTTCAAAAGGATTATTGAATTTCTAAAAAATAAAAATATCAGCGCGCTCAAAATGTTCCTAGCGGAAACAAGGGATCTTCGGCGGAAGGCTGCCCATTTGCGCCCTGTGACGTAGGCTCGTGACGTTTCAGAAGCGCGCACTTTTGCGCGTGGATTTTTAAAAATTCATTAAAAATCAACTACGGTGTTTTAAAATTCGGCGATAATGAATTTTTTAGTTTTGAGGGTCAATTAACAATATCCAATAGCCAAAATATGAACATTTAATAGGTTGCAACTTCCCTATTCTGTTCCTCAATACTGGTTAAGGTGTTAGACCCATAAAATCTTATCTGTTATTGTTCTCAGAAACAATAGGGTGGCAAAAACAATCGCTGTAGAAAGATTTTTACCTATCTTTTCTTGCAAAAAAACCTAAACATTGCAATTACAGGTTCAAACTTTCTCTACACAGTTTCAAATCATTATGATTATTAGTTTTTGAAAGGAAAATAGGGATATAACTTTACTGGTCCCACGGACCACTAAAATTTATATTCTGCTGCTCCGGGGGATGTTTTTGTGGGCTCAGACCAGCTGACTACTGCTAATTTCAAGCTGTTTCTGAGGGTATGTTATTCAGAGTGAATTATATGGAATGACATTTATTGAGTATCTTAAAGGAAGTTTCACTTTGTACGATTATGCTTTCAGGTATGATTTGCAGTCAGGTTTGGTGAACCTAGTTGGTAACCTGACAACGGAAAACTATCCATAATTATATGCTAAGAGTTACAAATAAAAGTCTAATTTTTATATGAAACTAATTTCAACAAACAAAAATATCATAACAATATTTTATGAATCAAATGTATAAAAATATAATTATCATGAAAACGTAATGATTTTATTATATTGATTTTCACCTCCACTTAATAAGTTATCAAAATATTTGCAAAGAACGCGCTTTGAAACACGAGCATCCCCTTCGAAAGTAGCACCAAGACAATCGCCAAGCAGAGCACCTAACATACATCCCCTAAATTTAGAGACAAGCATTTTGACGATAATAATATTTAAATTATTGAACTGAAGATCGTTAAAAAGAGAAATTGATTGGTGCACAATTTGAGAGTTCTGCTGCCTTTACTCCATGCGATATGAAGAAGCTTTTGTTTGTTTACATTCCTTTTTTTCATGCTGAGGAGTGGTCTTCTTCGATTTCAGCTTCCGGTGAAGGCTTACGTTCGACGAGCTCAACCGGTAACGACTGGTCGATTAATCACGTGACAGTAAATGACGTCAGCTAATGTTAAACCATTGGAAGTGACGTCATAATTTTAACCGGTGAGCTACCGGTAGAACACAACCTAGGTAGCGCTGTAAATAGAATAGAAATAAAACGTATTCGGAACTCCAGCGCTCGAATACGCTACCTTGCGGTGATTTACAAAACTGCCGATGGAACTAAAACATTGCCACGTTTTAGTTCCATGTGTGTCTGTTGACGTAAACACAGGCAGTTTGTTCTGAGTATTTATTAACGCAATCGATGTGTCTTAGTTTGCTTTCAGCTACAGAAATTAATTCGTCCCCTAAGAGTATTCTCGAGCTTCTCAAAATAATGTTAGTTTTCCTTATTTCTTTCAAAAAAGTATTAAATGGTGGACGCGTAAACAAGAAAACTCTGGATAAACAAAATTGGATAACGTTATACCAGGTAAAAATTTTTATTGTATGAATTTGTAAGAATATGAGTTTTTTTTAATCTTAAATTAATTTAACTAATCATATTTTACAGCAGCATTTAGTTGGAATGGACAGTATGCAAAATATTTTCTTGGATTTATTATCGTCGAACAAAATGAAAAATGTTTAACCTAGAAAGAATTTACTTTATTCCTTTTATTCTCAGCTGAAAGGTTTCGGCAAATTTGTTTAGGGTTATAATTTTGGTATTGTGCGAGCAAAGTAGCCTTGGCGAGATTTCGCGTTTTTAGTTAAACCATTTTTAATTTTTATCATTAGTGGAATAAAATGGTAGTAAGATTACAGAATTCGATAAGTGAAAAGAAATAATGGTCAATCAACTGAAAAGAAAACTACCACCATATATCCGTGAGAATTTTGTTGATGATTTTCATAACATGACACAATTAAATCGTAACTCAGAAATTAGAAAAATCGAAACAGATAATTTTTAAATGAACCGATTCGGGAATTCGAGAGAAATAACTCAGCTACAAATGGAAAAAAAATAAGCGCTAGCCAAGCAAGGCAAAGAAGTATCATCTTCTTTCGATAATAATTTGTAGTGTCATATTGAATTTTCTAGCATTAATTGTTGTTCTTGTCAGGCCACAATTATTATTTAGTTTTATCAAGAATTGATAAATATCGAATTCAACATCATGGAAATAGCTGCTTAGAACTACGAACTACGTAGTTTGCATTAATCTTTGACGTTTAGTAATGCTTTTTGAATTCTCATTTCTTTCTACGTGGGCCAGAATATCCACAAGACTTTGAAAATTAATTTAAAAAGAATAAAGCGAAAAAATCATACGTACGAACAAAAATCACAACACTTTTAGCATTTTCTTCGTTACCATGTGCGTTTGTTTTAGTTTTCAATTCCGCCATTAGACAGTGACTTCAGTGCCCCCTACAGTTCGTTAGCTATTACGAACCATTACGTTTCCAGTTATTCCGAGTGATATGTTTTCCACTTTTTTTCATATTTTCTGCTTAGTTTGTTAGGATTTGAGCATTCTTAATGCATTTACAATTCTTAATCTTTAGATTTATTGGTTTTTTGGTTATATTGATTCTTGAATTAGTATGTGCTTGCACGCTTGTTTAACTATCAACGGGACCTCTGGCCCACAAACAATGAAGGACTGCGTGCCAGGCGCCTTGCCTTCAGAAAACAACACAGTAGATGGTGGTGCCATCTACGGACAGTTCGAAAATTTAGAACCAGGCCAGGAGCGGAATAACTTTCTGGTCGGGCACTCCCAGAGGTATCGTTTGACATGAAGGACATTGTGATCACGAGCATATTTAACGTCGGCCAGTCACCATTAATGACGACTGTGCACGCTTGTTCTTTTGCTCTTTAACTGTTTACAATCATTTGGAAACAGGGATCGGTCGCCGCGGTGCCACAGCAAGCGTTCGGCGACGCTAGTGTCACTTTTTGTCAGTCGATCTGGTAGCAACAAGCTGTCGCACCGTCGAATGGACGCGGTTAGCGAGATCACGAACGCCAAAGTCTGTTGGCCAATAGGGAAGTTGCAACCTATTAAATGTTCATATTTTGGCTATTGGATATTGTTCATTGACCCTCAAAACTAAAAAATTCACCATCGCCGAATTTTAAAACACCGTGATTGATTTTTAATGAATTTTTAAAAATCCACGCGCAAAAGTGCGCTCTTCTGAAACGTCACGAGCCTACGTCACAGGGCGCGAATGGGCAGCTGATATTTTCATTTTTTAGAATCAATAATCCTTTTGAACACACTATGGGGACTGGATTCGTTAAAGCACAATCTAAATAATTATTTCCGAGAGGATGAGAGGTTTAATGTTCCAGAAATGCGAGGAGATAAGCCTTTTACGTTCCGTCTTCGAAGTCGAATGCGTGACCTTCGGCTTCTCCCCTATCGGAAGAGCGCATGACGTCACTTCCTATGCCATTTGACGTCACAAGCGCTTGAACTTTAAAAATTAATTAAAAAAAACTACTTATCGTATCGCAAAAATTTTTTCACCTATGATGTTCATACATGTTACTCTATCATATAAAAATAAAATTGAAAAATCGAAAACTTCCCTATTTAGTCGTGTTTCATGTTTTGATCGTAACGCCCCTTTCCCATCACGATAGCTACCCTTTGATTGGAGCATCGTTTGCTGCTGAACTAGAACTACCACGGTGTAACCACGAGTTTTCGGAAGCACAGCTGTTCCACCCATAGATCTTAAAATAGAATAGATGTGCCTTCTCCCCACTTTTCTCCTCAGAGCGCGCGTCAACATCCCCCGTTGAACATCACGTGATCAAGGGACACCTCTCACAAGAAACTGTTTCCCCTATCGAAGAGAATCACTTTGCGCCGCGATCATTTGCACAATTAACGTAAATTAAAGCATTTTTAACCCATGCTTAAAGCATTTAACCCATGGGTTAAATGCTTTAAGCATGGGTTAAACTCCCCTTTAAGCATGGGTTAAATTAAAGCATTTAACCCATTATTAAAGAAAAAGGGAACACTCTGTCCCTCACGTAACACCTCATATTTTTCACTAAAAGTAATAATTAAAAAAGGTAACATTTATTTTTCATTAAGAAATCGCAAATGTATTTGTTGTACTTTTTGCAAAAAATGTCCTTCGTTACTTTTTAAGTTATTACTTTTTAATGAAATGCGGGACAAAATGAGAGCTTTTTCATGGAATGGTCCATTAGATATTTTCCCAATCATAACTTTTGAAGCAGGCGCACAAGCTATTTAAACTTTTTTTTCAAGTGCTTTAACTCCTTAAGACCGAGGCCGGCCGTATACGGCTTTGTAACTTAGATCCGAGTCCGCCCGTACCCGGCCGAGTTATGCGAATTCAGGGGTGGTGGGTAGAAGAAGACACCCTACTGCGAGACCTCCCCGAAGAAGACCCTTTCTTCTAGCCGATAGCTATTTAGCAAATGATAGCGACAACTGCATGAATGGGGAGCTGCTAATGACTTAATGTCGCTTGGCTTCCTCAAAAAATGAGAAAAGATGAATGCGTTGTACGATTTCGTTTCAATTTCCTCCACTTCTAATCCTTACTTTTTTGTAACACTTTTTTAAAAATAAATTCTATTCTAGGATTTATAAATTAATGTTTTGTATAATTTTTATGAAAATTCGTACAACATTAAAGCACAAACTTTGCAAATAACTGCATATACATGCTTCAGGTTTACAAGGAACCTCGAAACACGGGTGTGCAATTACTACTTGCAATATTTTGCCATCTATTAACCTTTTCTATTTTCATTATTTTTATTTTCAACCCAAATGTAATTATTTCTTTCCAGTTTTAGAAACTTAAAAGTATTACTCAGCAAATCAGAGCTTGGAAGGCATCTAAACAAAACAAATCTGCCCAGAGCTTTAACTCGCTCGTGAAAATATACTGCACCCCACCACACAACTGTTACCCAAACAGTAGCGCCCCACAAAAAGTGAGATAGGAGGTCATAATTCCATAAGGACTTAAAACACACATAACATGGGTCAACCAACTCCAGTATTCAGGTCGCACGGGTGACTAAAGAAGATGCCTTAGATACTAGTTCTCTCAGAATGGTCAAAAGAAAAGAATTTTGTTACGATATTATACAATTTACAAACTACCGTATTATCCACTTTACCTTTACAGTTCAAAATTTTGAGTAAAGTGATACTTGCTAGCAATATAATATATATTTGCACTTATAAAAATTTAATCACAAAATAGCATTTTCTAGTTTTCTTCTGAACAACATGTTATTCATTAATTTGGGAAATTCAGTCAGTTTGTCAACATGTAAATTTAGAACCATAATTTACAAAAAAAAAAAAAAAAGGTGAAAAATGACAATCTGCTTAAATCTTCAAAAACAGTTGTCTCTGAAGTGGGATGAACAGAAATTTCTCACATTGTAAAGGCCCCGGGGCAGTAGCCCCGCCTGCCCTCCACTAAATCCGGCTCTGGAAGAGTTAGTCTACGGTGGCTATTCATCCCAAATTTTGACGCCTAACTCCATTTTTATCTGTCATTTAATAAGTAATGTCAAAATCCAATTACATACACTAGTTTTATTTTAAAAAAGAAAAAAAGGGGGGAAATAAATAAGATTTCGTGCCTTCCCCACTAAGCATTCTCTTAACCCCCATTTTTTGAGGAAAAGATTTTTTTTTTCATTATTACTCTTGAAAAATTATCTTTCTATTATTTTCTTTCAACTTTCCTTTTTTTTTCTCCTGACTGGGATAGCTTTTATTACTTGTCCGTAGTATACTCAGAAATGGAAAAGAGATAGGGGTGCAATTTCTTCCAAATGTTTGAAAATAGTTTCAAAAACATTCTTTCAGTAATTATTCTCATCAGTTTGTGCAAATGGAATTGATTGAAATTGGAAAATTTAAATTATTGCATTATAAATCTTAAGGTTGTGCTTGAACTGTAATGTTCTTATTTATGATTAATATCATCTACGCGTTGAAGGCGGCTAATATATGTGTATATGATATATTAAGATTTACAATCAATATGCGAAAGTTAAGGGATTTGGGAATCAACCCGGCAAACCTTCTCTCGCCATGCCCCTGTTACATATATTTTTTCTGATTTTCTGTAATTCTAAAATATGTCTCTTAAAAATCTAAAAAATATTTATATTTCTGAAAAAAGAATGTTTTATAATTTTATTATAGCCTTTTTCAATAACTTTATAAAAAAGGAAAACATGTATTAAAAATAACTATATGTTTTATAATTTATTATTCTGCAGAAGAATAAAAGTTATTGGCTGTGCTCAAACTTTTTTAATCAATCGAAATCGGGAGAAATGTTTCCAAAAACAAAAGCTGCAAGAAAGGTTAGGCATTTTGCGCTGTAGGCTGAACATAATATCCAAAAAAAAAAAAAAAAAGAAAGAAAAAACGAACTTATTAGCAATATGGTTATAGGAACTGATGGAAAGTCACGCTGTGAGACCACCTCAAAGATCCTTTCTTCCGACCGAAGTATTTTCAACTGATGGGACAAGTGACAGTGATGTACAATTCCCAATGGCAATAGAACTACATGGATTGATAGCTAATAACTTGTGAAGATGCCCGCATTTCGGGAGGAAGGGGGAAATGAAGAAACTTTTATGTTCATTCTTTTTCATTCATGCGACTTGTTCTATTTTTTCCCTTTGAAATTCTTCATTCCGAAGCTGCTTTTGATTTTTGAATATTTTTTTTTGCAATTCAGATGTTTTATTCCTAATTTTAAAACATCCCATGTGTCTATAGATCGCAGACAGCTGAACCAACATACGCGATAAACACTAGTCTAGGGAAATAGCGAAAAAGGCTGCACGCCTGAAGCGCGACAGCGATTAAGGTGACAGCTTACCACGCCTCCTGTAATTAGTGCACACAAGAACTGACGAGATGCTGCCGAAGGGGGTCTCAGAGTGGACGATTCCATTTCCAAAATAGCTTGATCGAAAAAGTCAGGACCTAACTGTAGTAAAAAATTCCCCCCTTCCCGGTCTTAAAGAGTTAAATACTGAGTACTGATACTGAATACTGATAGACGTCTTCAAAAATCTTAAACAAAAATTGACCTTATAAATTTTCTTTTATTTCAATCAAATTTTTCAAATACAGATAAATGGTTTCAATGCGTGCTTTTCCCACAACTTTTGAAGCCAGTGCAACAATTTAACATAAAACCCTATCTAAAACCATAAACCAATTAGAAATACAAATGTAAATAGTATCGAATATCAATTAAATAATATTCTAAGATTCGCATGCGTTTCGCACCAACAGTCTATTAGCCAAACAAATAACTTTGGTTTGTTCCTGATTTTTAAGCAACTTCAGTGTTTTTTTTTTTTTTAAGTACTCAGAAAATAAATGCATTTGCTATTATAAACTACATGAATGGTCATTTGACTTCCGCCCCCTCCCCAATTTTTTTTTTCGTCCTACATGATATGATAATTTTGACAATTTAAACTCGAGGGTGAAGAAAACTAGTAATTATTGTCCCTCAACAATATTAATTTTGTCACTTTCCTACTTATTGGTCTTTGTGAATTATTTTCATTGTTTGAATTGACTACGCGATACATTCTAACGCTTCAATATTTAGTAGCGATTAATTTTATAAACTTGTTAACGAGAAAATCTGCTGCTTCTGTTTCCAACATATACTTATTTAAACTTAGAAAAACGGAATTAGAAATTTTTCTCATAACTCTTGTGGCTTCATGAGTAACATTATATTTTTGTGTTTTACTCCCAAAACTTTTTCACATTCTCGCTCAGTTGTTCTTTACAAATGTACATATTTCAATGGTTAAAATCTTGCAATAAGTTATTATACTTGAATGTGTCTCAAAATTCGTAAATTTTATTATGCCTATTTTTTGGTTTATTGTAGTTAAGACTGCGTTGCAGTCGTCGCAGTTCACAACAGAGTGCACTTGCCGGACAAAAAATCCAGCATAGTCAGAAACATCATTAATGTACTGCGTCATGTTAATTGAGATGATTTCTGAATTTTCCAAATCGTCGTCAAAGGAATCGGAAGAAAAGGCTTTCTTTCAAAGCATTTTTGTTACGCTTCAAATTTAATCGTAGCATTTGAAGGTTGTCAAAATCAGCGCAATTTCAAGAACTGAACTCCTTAATTTCTGTATGAATGAATAATCTTTTTTTTTCGCACTTCGAAATTGTCCGACGATTATTGTTGAATCCCCCCTCAGAACCTGATCGCACTAAAAAAAAGTTTCAAGGTGATCCTGAGTAAGCTTATAAGTCATTACGCAGTTTAGAACTGGAATTCGGGCACCTACATACTTTTCATATGTTCCCAGCACACTTTTCATAGAAATTAGGAAACTTAAAAATCCAGTTTTTCGAGGACATACTATAACTAATTTTCCATCGCTTGTTTTTAGTGATGTAATATAATGCTCGGCATCTACAATAAATTGCTTAAAATATTCTTAATTTCGACTCTGCAGGGGACTTTTTTTGCCTTTAGCAGAAAGAAAGATTTCTGTTACTCAGAAAGTCCACTATGTCTTTATTTTTTAATAAAATTGGCACCAGCATCGCATTCATCAAACCCTCTTTCGGTAGCAAATCTCAGATTCACACATATAGAGATTTCTCTCATAAGTATAATGAAAATCTTCAGACAATCCTAGACTTTTAACGACGCTTCGCATTGTTATATCACTGCTGCCCGAGAAGAGGGAGACACGATGTCCCTTGATCACGCGATTCTCGGCAGAATCATGATGACCCCACTTTTTCCGGGAAATACGCTGCGCTGTAGGAGAAAGGCCTATTTAAAGGATCTATGGTTCCACCCAGGGAGGCTGAAAGGAAGGAGGCTCATCTCCTTTGGCAGCGGGGCGAAAAAGTGACCGGATTATTCCATCGCCACTGGTGGCGCTAGTGTTCAATCTCTCGCAGTTCGCTCGCCTGATTTAAAGGGTAAGGAGATTTCGCTTGACCGACCCCGAGTATTCGACTGGGTGGATGCCGGCAGTTAGCTAGTTTGGGGCCATTGATGCGAAAAATTTGTTGGAACTCAATAATATCGCGCGGTCATCACGATGGACCTAAAATTACTTTCTTTCTTATATTTGTTCTAGAATTTAGACATTAATTCTGTGTTTTAGCCATTAGAATTATTTTTTTTTTAATTTTATGAATTTCATTAAGTTAGATTTCACGTACCATACTTGCTTAGTTCTTTTACTCCAATTACTTTATTGTGTTACCTCGATCTTCTTTCTCCTTAGCTCTTTTACTCCAATAAATTTATTCTGTTACTTCGATCAATTTTCTCCCCCTCCCCATAAATTTTGCGTGATATAAGCTCATTTAAAATTAAATATTTTACAGTAATATGTGCAACAATATTTAGTTTCTTTTTTTTTGTTTACTTCTGCTGAAAAAGCCGTTTTTTTCCTTTTTTCTGTTGGATTTATTTTTAAAAACGATAAGAAAAAAAAATCATTAATACTTTGAACATTGAAAAAAACTGCTTTTTCGTTAGTTAATTGTGAACAATTAAAAAAGAATCTTACAAGAAAGTGCTATTCAATTCAAGCGCTAATCTAGTTTATTGCTTATATTTATCAAGCTAAGTTTCTTTTTCACTTACCATAATTACTTGGTTCTTTTATTCCAATATTTCGTTCTGTTTCACCGAGTTTCTTTATCCTGCACCTCCCCCCCCCCTCATACACACAAATTTCGTGCGATATTAGCTCATATAACTTAATATATTTCACTGTATTATGTACACCAATATTTAGTTTCGTTTTTGTTTAATTAATTACTTTTGCTGAAATAACCTTTTTTTTCTTTTTTATTCCGTTGGATTTATCTTTAAAAACGATTAGAAAAAATATTAATACTCTGTATATTGAAAAAAAAAAAATTGTTTATCGTTAGTTATTAGTGAACAATTACAAATAATGTTACAAGAAAGTGCTATTTATTGCAAGCGTTGATCTAGTTTATAGCTTATATTTATCACATTGTGTTTCGTTTTCACTTACCATAGTTACTTTCTTTCTCCTCCTCCCATACATAAATTTCGTGTGATATAAGCTTACATAAAACTTTATGTATGAATTGTTGCTCTGCGCTCGATGTAAGTGAAATCGGAAGATAAAAAAAGCAAAACATAAATATTTTGAGGAAAATTATATGTTAAACAGTTCAATCTTAACTTCAATTGAATTCTCTACCATGAGTGCGTTGAGTTTTTCTACTACAGTGGAGTTTCTATTATTCAAGTTAAGCATATGTGAATTTTAATAAATAAGAAGAAAAAGGACATGGAAATATAACTAGAAGAAAACAAAATTAGTGATTTAAATTCCAAAACTTTAGTTGTTCATTGCTACTCTCTTTCTATTTTTTTAAATGAATAACTTTAAAATCAAGTCCTCTCATTTACTCTTAAAATCAAATGCATAGTACTCAGAAAAATTACGAAAACCGGATCGTAATCTACGGGTTTTATTGGGAGAAAATGTTTTCAAAAGTCAGCAAAAATCATTTTTAGTTTCATGGCAAATGAGCAGAACAGCCATATCAAAAACAATATACAAAATAGAACACAAATTGCACAACACGTAACAAGAATGAATGCTCGCTAAAGTCGTAGCAGAAACACAAATTAAACACATCGAATGCAAAATATGCCAAAAACCTAGGGTGGAGTAAAGTATTCTATGCTTCTCTGAACAGCTTTCATGGCGAAAGTTGTTTAACCCATTCCTTGCCCCGGCCGATACAGGATCGGCCGCGCAGTTTGTGTTAATACTGCCCCGGCCGATTCAGGCTCGTCGCAAGAAAATGGTTCCTAACTGCCCTCGACGATCCTGTGTCGTCACGGCGTTTCTAGCAGTTTTTGCTTCGGCCGAATATGTGTCGGCGATCCTTCCAGGAGCAGAACCCTGTTATTGCGCTTCTCTGTTGGGTTCTGGAGCTTTTAGGGGAGCGGTAATCAAGCTCTTTTCTTAGACAAAAGGGATGTAACTTATAGTATTTCACAGAACTTGTTGTAATTTATTTTATTTTACTAAGATATTAACTTTTCAAGTGCTCTTTGATGGGACACGTATAATGCTTCAAATAATCAGGCATTATATTTTTATCTTATCGTGGAAGCTTTGTTTCTTAGCATTCTGGCATTTGAACTCCTGATGAACAAGTGTTAAAATATTTCCTTACATATTTATCAATATTTCTATGCCTGAATAAAGCAAATAAACAGAAATGTGTTTTTCTTGTTATCAAAAATCCACCTTCTTACGCAAGTATTCTTCACTAAATTGTTCATAATCCTCAAATTTTATAATTTATTTTACGCAATATTTTTTTAAAAATTATCTTACGTATCTTAATTTTGTACGAGTACGTTTTTTTTATTATAATGTGTTTACTACGCTTTTTATTTATTTGTATACTATTATTATTTTTTAGTGCTTATTTATTTTTAAATCATGATATTTTGAAACGTAAATTATATCTTTTTATATTCGCGGCACTCTTTGATGGATTTTTAGTGATACGGTTTTGAATATTTTTTATTTCACGAAAAAAAAAGACGACCGCATTGACTATACGTAAAAGTTGACTATGTAAAACATAAAACAGATACGACAGTACGAATAAAATGATAATATCTTGAGTTCTTTTTTTTTTGTACGCTTTACTCATAAGAAACAAAACATTCATTTTCTCCCATTCTTTTTCAGATTTTATTTATTGTCTTAAAATAGCTCCAATGTTTTAATTGTACCTTCTTTTATGAGATTTTAAAAATATAAACTAAATATTTGGTTTCTTTTCAATAATCAAATTGCCATAATTAGTAAATAATCCTATGAAACTAACTAAAATTTATCCAAGTATGTTTAAAAAAAAGATTTAAAATCCGACTCGATTTCAAGCAAGATCTGCTTTTTTTTTTCCTTCTGAAGACATGTTCCGTCATATAAGCATAAAACCTTGCTTTCAAATTCCTTTCTGAGCTAAACTGTTTTGTTGTAAGAAAATAATGTGGAAGGGTTGACCACAAAACACTAAAACCTTCTGACCATTCTTTGAATGGAACTAACTTGCTCGGATGT
Organism: Uloborus diversus; assembly: GCF_026930045.1. Lineage (NCBI taxonomy): Eukaryota > Metazoa > Arthropoda > Arachnida > Araneae > Uloboridae > Uloborus > Uloborus diversus. The sequence continues at coordinate 123,539,227 of NC_072736.1, forward strand.
TTGCAAAGAGGGTCCTTGGAGAATACAGACCTCCCAGTCGGTCTAGTTATTCCTCTCTCAGCTGGGGGCTTTTAGTTGCATGCACAAAAGTATCCTTTAGGGAAATAGGGGATTAGCCGCAAGTTTTGATCTTTTGTAAGCATTTATCTTTAAAATACTTCCCACGCTTGAGCAACTGATATCTGGACACTCAGAAGAGATTTAAAAGTCATCGGAATTAGGATAAAAGAACCGACCAGTCTCTGTGTGTATAGGTCGTTTTGAAGGGTCACAATGTATCAAAAGGCACCGAAGAATACTTTTTATCCTCTTAGAATATCATTACCACACTTGAAGCGTTTTTGTCCATTCAGCGTTTTGTCCGCTTGCTCACACGTTGGATCGATCAGTCAATTGTTTGAAGAATGCTTTGTTGAGGATTTGTGAAAAAAATATCATCTTACGTTTAACAGTAAAAGAAAAAAAAAAAAGATATACTGAGATAAAAGCAAAAAGAAAAATAAATTAATAAAATAATAAGTGTTATGAAAATAATTTCTTTTCGTCCAATCCTCTATTGTTTCTTAATTTCCTGTTATGTACTGCGTAAATGTATGAATATTTCAGCACATATTAGCAACCTTGTATTTTATTGCACTATTTAATTCAGTGCTTAAAAACAAATAAAGCGAAGCGATTTTGGAATGCAAGCTGAACAGCAAAAACAACATTAAAATACCGATAGCAAAATGGGGAGAAAAGGGTTATTACAACGTAGCAAAAAGCAACTGCGTTTCGTTATCTGCGGCATGCGCGTTAAGGGTTTTCGGGCTGGTCATCGAATGGGTTAATACTTCCAAATATACAGGTAATAGTTTTTAAAACACACTTGTTTACAATGCTTCGCTACGAGCGAAAAGATATAAACAGTGCGAGAGATGACACTGTAGCGGCTCTGGCGGAAGTGGAATTTTGTTGCCAAACTGCTAACATGGGGATTCGTCTCCTTCCTTTTACTCCCTGGTTCCACCAGGCTCCGTTGAGAAATTCCAGATACGTCATAACCACACCGGACTAACCACGCGGTGTAACTGGTGGATATTTCCGAACGCAACCTTGATATCTTTTTACTATTTCTAATCTTGACTGTCTTTTCTTTACCAGCGGTGCCCCCCTTCCAAACCGCAAAGCTCCCCCCCCCCGGCAAAAGGAAAAAACAGCACAAAACCCCTAAAAATTTCAATGGCCAGCAGTCTGCGCCATGATCTCCCCTAGGTGGGCACCTTTGTGTTTACTATCTTTCCTTTTTCCACACAGAGAGGTTCGATCTTTCTTATAGATATTTTTAATTACTTTACCGATAGCGAAAAACCATTATACACTGTTAAAAAAAAAAAAACCTTGTTAGTCATCTTATTTATTGGTATAAATATGCCGTCCGGGAAAACATTTTTTGTGCAGCATAAAAAATAGTTTTAAAAAAAGCATTTTTTTAAAGACACATCGTTTCTTTTATTTTTGAATTCAGTCTTAGAAAGTTAAAATACTGTTTTCGATTTTAATACACATGATATATATATATATACATACATACACACACATAAAATTAAGACGTCAAAAAGATGATTTTAGTAGAGGGGCTATGGTAGAAAATATAGCCGAAAACTGCATTTTGTGATAAAAGCATGAAACTTGGCATGCATGTAGACAATGTCCTTACAAACATTTTTAGAAGGGGAGGCCATTTCAAAATCCCCCCCCCTCCCAAAGCCCCCTGGTGACCATTTTTGGTCAAAAATACAAAACAACTTTTACTTTTTATTTTTAGTAAAACACCCACTGTATCCTCTTTTGTGAGTTCTGTTGTGCCTACTAAAGGCTGAAAAGTCATCAAAATATGTCTTAGCCTCCTAATTTTCGTAATAATTTCAAAAACTTTGATTTTTTTAAACGAAACTTTAACTAACTAAAGTCTTTAACATTTCTGGAGGGGTTGGTTGAAAAACGTTTTTTATGCATTTTAAAGCACTATGTTAAAAGAAAAAAAAATTCATTCATATTAGAACCAAATAATCCGAACCCCCGAAATCCGAAACATTAGAAAATCCGAACATATGTTTTAAAATTTACTGATAAAAACTGATTACAAAACTATGAATAAAACTAGAAATAAAAAATCATAAACAAAGCTAGTAATTGAAACTAACATTTGAATTGTTATTTAAGAATGAATAAAATACCTTGATTAGTTAAAACGAAATCAATTTTCATTATCGGCAAAAAAAAAGAGAGAACTTCAAACACTTTTTCGCAATTTTTTGGAAGTTTCACCCACATTCTGCTGTTTTATAAATCCTTTTTGCACTAGCAAAATGAGGGGAGGGGGAAGGCACGGATATTTTGTTCATAGAACTCCAAAACTTATTATTAAAAGCTTTAAAACAAATTTCAAGTTTTTTCTTTTCTCATTAGACGATTTGAAGCATTTGTTCTACGTCTTAAACGATGTAAGAGGACTAACATTAATTATTGCAATAAGAAGTTGAGTGCTATGTTAATAAAGCTAACAATATTGTTATTATTAATAAAATTATTATTTATTGAAATATAACTATTATTACAAAAACTACAATTAAAAGTACAAAAATATCTGAGTAAGTGATACGTACAATGATTATACTGAAGGTAATTTAAAACGTTTGAATTTACTAGTAATTTACACAGAAACATAGCATTTTCCATTGCAGTATTTACACATCGATGTGCAGATAAGTTTATTTTTGAAGCACCCACAGGTTGTTTGAGAGCAGTTGTTTTTTACACTTGCATGACATAAATTTGCTTTAAGCACTTGAAACTGCGGCCAAACTCAAACAAACAAGAACGTGCTTCCCATCAATTACTGTAAACCCCAATCATGAATTTAAGTTCAAGCTCAGAGGCGTAGCTAGACCCGACTTTCGGGGGGGGGGGGGTTGCTTCTTTTATATAAATAAAATATATATATATATATATATATATATATATATATATATATATATATATATATATATATATATATATATATATATATATATATATATATATATAGAAAATTCAACTTTTTTTTCTTTTCCCTCCATTTAATTCAAAGTGAAATTTTTTAGCAACGTTCTTGTCAAAAACAGTCTATCCAAATCTGGAAATCAAATATCTGATGAGCGTGTTCCGTACATTTCATTGTGACTGCTTAATTTAGAGAATAACACACATCTACAAAAGCTGACATCCCTGAAAGCTAACAGATACTTCCATTTCCGCCTGTAAACTGGTTGTTTGACTTTCAATCTCATCGGTGGTCAGACTATAAAGACTATTTTTACTAACTTGGTTTGCACTAAAAGTACGAAATAAAATAAAAAAAGATTTCTTGAATTATAACCCGCAAAAAATGAAGTTACTTTTCATATCGTTATATTTATATGTTGCTTTTTATGTATTTACATTTATGCTAATTCTAAAGCAGTTAATAAAATTTGAATAAAAAAAGTTAAGGAAGAAATATAGGCGGTAGAAAGTTATTCGCTCAAATGCATACCATCTGTTCTCCTCTCAAGTCTTAATTTTTATTAGCTGCCTTAGAATTTACATAAATATCTATTTGGGAGGGCAACAACAATTTTCGAGTATTATAAACAGAAGTCTTTTTTATTTTCTACTTTTTATTGCGAATCAAGCTAATAGAAATAATCTAGATTCATTTCGTTTTTAAACATTTTATTCATGTAATGCTATGCAGTTTTTCTTTTGTATTAAAATAAAATTACCTTCAGAAGGGTCCGATGGGACTAATGCTGCTTTGCAGACTGTACTTCGTTTCCTTAAGACGACGTTAACTTTCTCTTTTTAGAGCAATCCTTTTCGTCGTTTTAATTTTTTTCTTTAGGTTTAAAAAAGCTTGTTATCGGTTTTGCTCGCTTCATTATGCAACAACTTTCACTTAGAATGTACTATTTTAAACAGACTGTACGTTTCCAAAAGAATACGCAGTAAATACTGGCTGAAAAATCAATGTGATTGCAATGGATACTCTGGTTAACAAAGGTCGTTTTGACTATGACCTATGACACACACGAGACCAGACCAACAAAAACCTCTGTCGTCTCGAATTCCGGTTGTGCTATCATTTTCGGATTCGAAGCCGCCCAATGATCTTTAAAGCAGCAAACAAAAACATTTTCTTCAACTCAGAAACAGAGGAGTTGTCTTCAAGAGCTGAGGAGGCAGTGGAAAAAAGGGAGAAATGCGTTTCATGAATAGGCTTTCCAGGAAGATTAAGGCTCTTCTAACCCTCTCCGTAAAATCAGATTCGACGAAAACACGAAATCTGTGGCAACACAAGGGGTGTATCTGGAAGGGTCTAACTCGATTTTTTTTGCACTGCTAATTGGTCAGATTTCATGATGGACAACGTCAATCATTGAGTTGTTGAAAGGATAGTCGTAAATCTAAGCTGTCCCCATCGGTACTCCTTTTGCGGTCGGACGAGGGCAGAGAGCTAGTTCCAAAACATGTCCCCCCCCCCCCCCCTCCGGCCTGTTTCCCACCACGACAACAGATCGGCGTAGCGGAAAGAACTGACGAGTATGAGGGTGAAGAAAAAAGAATCCAATTCTCCTATTCTATTCTACCACCCTTCTCACTTTTACTTGAAAACTTTGGAATCGCGGGACAATTCTTTACATTTACTCTTCGAATCGAATTCTGTATTTGTTTTGCAATTCATGGGCGGCATAATCTTCATTTTTTTTTGTTTTATATTTATTCGTTCAGTTAATTCATTCATGTATTTTTCAATATATAATTGAGGGGGGGAGGGGGCGAACGGAACACTGATGATCTTTATAACTTTATCGATAAAAGATTGCTTTACTTTTTACAGAAATTTCTGAAACTATTCTTGAAAAGAAAAGCAAAACAATCATAGAAAAATGTCGAAGAATTTCTGCGGATGTCGGTGTGAGCATAAAATAAAAACATTTGGTAGTTGTGTAGTTAGGTTTGCTGATTGCTAGTTTGATGAATGTTACAATTAATAAAAAAAGCATAAAGAGTAAATCTTTCGAAAACACTCACGCCCTGTACAAGGATTTTCTGTGCAGTTTTTAATTAGAAAATTATGCTTTTGTTTTGTCTATGAATTTTCTGCGCATCAAAAGAGGAAAGAAAGAAACTGACGAATCTGCATGTTGGCACGATAGAAAACAGGAAGAGAAAAAAAATGCTGTTGTCTTTTTAGTGATCAGAAGGAAACCATATTACCAGTGGCGCACAGGAATTTTTTAAAGGGAGGGTCCAAGGTCGAAAGTCTCATTCCATTATTACGCCATCAAACATATTGACTTGATTTTATCGATTCCCGAGAACAAAAAACAGTAAAAAATAAGCTAATGAATAAATATTAGCATTAAGTAAAGAAATAACCAGAAGTTAAATAATTTACGCTTTTATTTTTCTCATAATTAAACTAGTATGTTGTGGCCATCACGAAACCTTTCTTCTATATTTTTCTTTTTTTTTCTGATCTCTCCCCATGCTTGACGAGGAAGCAATATTCCCAACAAAAACAAAATTACACATGAAAAAACTTGACGACCATCCCAATGTCTGCATTATTGCAAAAGCAAAGCAAAGAGCGAAAATTGAAAGTTATTTTAAAAGCCTTGCTTGAATGAATTACAAATATTTTATTTGTTAACAAACATAAGATGGCAACAGTTAAAAATTTTAAATCATTGAGATAATATTTCCACTCATTTCCATACAATTAAAATCACGAGAAATAAGCAGACGATAATCTATTACGATTTATCTTTCTTATTGTTGCATTAATAAAGCTATTTTTATTCGCTAAAAAATAATGATAATAAAAATAAATCAGCACCTCTAGGCGCAATTGGCGCCAAAATTGAACCAAAGCCTGTTTACATATGGATTTCACATATATTCCAAATTTCAACCAGAACGTAGCATTACTTTTTGAGATAGGGCACTCACAATGGAAAAAAAGAACGGGCGATTGCGCTATCCCCTTTTTAGCTGTTGACACCAAAATAAAATCAGCTTTTATACCCACTAAGGGCTACTTGCCGATAAATTTTTCTTTCATTCCGTTCATTATTTCTTGAGATACAGCAGTCACAATTGACGACAAAAAAACGTTCTATAGCTCAACCCCCGTTTGAGTTATTAACACCATAATTGAATCAGCACCTATTCCTGTTACTGGCAACATATGGACCAAATTTTGTTTGATTCCGCCAGTTACTTCCCTGAGGAATAGCAATCACGCGTAACTCAGAAAACGTCCCATTGCTCCACCCCCCTTGGAGGAATTCGCGCCAAAAACCAATGGGCACAAGTTCACATAGGGGCACATATGTGTACCAAGTTTCGTTCGATTTTCAAGCGGTAGTTTTTGCTGTAGAGCGGCCACAAAAAACTGGTCACACTGACACAGACGTGACACACATACACCACACACACACACACACATACACACACACACACACAGACAGACAGACATTTTCCAAAAATAGTCGAAATGGACTCAGCACACCTCAAAACGTTCGAATCCGTCAAAATTCGAAATTCGAAAATTTGCACGAATCCAATACTTTCTTCTATATATTAGATATAGAAGAAAGTAAAAATGAATTCAAGTTCAAAGGATCTCATTTCAATTTGTAATCACAAAACTAACTAGTATGTTGTGGCCATCACGAAACTTTCTTCTATATTTTTCTTTTTTTTTCTGATCCCTCCCCATGCTTGACGAGGAAGCAATATTCCCAACAAAAACAAAATTACACATGCAAAAAACTTGACGACCATCCCAATGTCTGAATTATTGCAAAAGCAAAGCAAAGAGCGAAAATTGAAAGTTATTTTAAAAGCCTTGCTTGAATTAATTACAAATATTTTATTTGTTAACAAATATAAGATGGCAACAGTTAAAAACTTTAAATCATTGAGATAATATTTCCTATCATTTCCATACAATTAAAATCACGAGAAATACGCAGACGACAATCTATTACGATTTATCTTTCTTATTGTTGCATTAATAAAAATATTTTTATTCGCAAAAAAAAAAAAAAAAAATCAACACCTCTTGGAGCGATCGGCGTCAAAATTGAACCAAAGCCTGTTTACAAATGGATTCACATATATTCCAAATTTCAACCAGAACGTAGCATTACTTCTTGAGATAGGGCACTCAAAATGGAAAAAAAGAACGGGTGATTGCGCTACTCCCTTTTTTAGCTGTTGACACAAAAATAAAATCAGTTCTTATACCCACTAAGGGCTACTTGCCGATAAATTTTTCTTTCATTCCGTTCATTATTTCTTGAGATACAGCAGTCACAATTGACGACAAAAAACGTTCTATAACTCAACCCCCGTTTGAGTTATTGACACCAAAATTGAATCAGCACCTGCTCCTGTTAAAACCAACATATGGACCCAAATTTTGTTTGATTCCGCCAGTTACTTCCTGAGGAATAGCAAGCACGCGTAACTCGAAAAACGTCCCATTGCTCCACCCCCCTTGGAGGAATTCGCGCCAAAACTAATGGGCACAAGTTCACATAGGGGCACATATGTGTACTAAATTTCGTTCGATTTCATGCGGTAGTTTTTGTTGTAGAGCGGCCACAAAAAACTGGTCACACACAGACGTGACACACATACATACACACACACACACAGACAGACAGACATTTTCCAAAAATGGTCGAAATGGACTCAGCACACCTCAAAACGTTCGAATCCGTCAAAATTCGAAATTCGAAAATTTGCACGAATCCAATACTTTCTTCTATATATTAGATATAGAAGAAAGTAAAAACATAGTTATTACTGTGTATTCATTTATAATCCCCATTCTTCTTCTCATAGGCTAAGTGCACATTATTTTAAAAAATCTCTTAACATGAGGGTTTTATTTTTTCACTTATTAAAACAGAAGTTATTGTTACCTTTGTTTGAAATTATTTCACGCACAAAATATAGAATCGTAATCAATCGGGGGGAAAAAGCAAGACCTATGGGAGGGGTCCTGACCCCCTGGACCCTTGTGTGCGCCACTGATAAATACCCACTAAGGTTTTCATTTTTTATACACCGTGTACTAAATAATTAGAATGAAATGACACCTCTCAGTAATGCTAAAAGCAGATTAATTGCAGAGCTTAGTATTTTTGACAGTTGCATGCAGAATCAACGCTTGATTTAAATCTGAGAAATGCCATGTTACTGCGTACAAAAGCCCTTTATCACGCTCTGAATGCAAATTGGGGAATTTTACTGTTGTTTTTCTTGGATAAAAGCCTACTTCAATTCAAACTTTCGTCGATGTGCCTATTCATCAACATTTTAAGATAATTTCAATTCATTGAGCGTATTGTTAAAAGAATAAAAATTATATGTTCACAAATTTTACCAATGCATATAATAAAACGTAAGTAATTGAACTCTAATGGTTTAAATATACTTCGGAAGAATGAATAAAGTGTAAGAAAACGTACAGTGGTTTAAAATAGTCAGCAAGTGGTATTTAGGAATTTCCGTATCGTAAAAATTTGATTTCTTGATCTTGAGACAAAGAATGTTTTTTTCTTTCAGTTTGACACTCTCTGTTATTTAAACATTTTGTTCACATAGTAGGAAATTAATAAAACTCCTTATGAAAATAGAGTGGCGTTAAACAATATGAGTAGCACAGTATACAAATGAAAAACGTTATCTATCATGAAAGCGTCTCGAAAAATATTTACGTGTACCAACAACTACGCTATTGTAAAAAGATTGCCAACAATTATGAAACGAGAAAAAAGATTTTCCTAAAAAAAGGGAAGGAACATGGTTTTGTTAATATTTTCGAAAAAGATTTTCGTTTAGAGTTCAAAAACTGTCATATGAGAAAAAAAAAAATGCATCGATTCAATGAATCAAATGTATGATCATGTTCAATCTCGAGAATTATAGGAAAAAATAGATTGCAAAAGACACAAAATTAAACAAGCATTATTCGAAAGGCCAGTGAGGCACTCAATTTATGTGCCGAAGTAATTATCACTATGAGGAATTTTCTTGTTCCCAGGTCTCATTTGCTGTACGCAAACGAGAAGACTTGTTTATCCAAAGTGGGGAAACAAAGTGCAAAAGGTGAGAAAAAAATTATACATGAAATCAAATGAATTGATATCGTTCCATCTTGAGTATTGGAGGCAAACAAAATAATATGAAAATTCAAAAAAAAAAAAAAAATGATCAAGGAAAAAGAGTACTGTGGCCCTAAATTACTGTGACAGTATCACCATACTGAACCTTCTTGTTCGCAGTCTCATTTCTTTTCATGCAGTCACGATGATTGACAAATTCGGATTGCAAAAATAAACTTCATGTAACATGAAAAGATTTCGGAAAATGCATTGTAAATTGTGAATAGAGTTCTTTGACTGTGAGCATGCGCAAATGATCAAGACGAAGGTTCAACTAATGATACTTCTTGAAATATCGAGAATCTTTTTGATATGAAGTGCGGCTGGCGTCATTGCTTTCTGGATTCTTTGAAAAAATACTTTCAATTAGTGTTTTAAAGAGCCATTTGGGTGAAAAAAAGCATCACTTTATACTAGGGCTCGACCGATGGCAATTTTTGGCCGATGGGCCGATGCCGATTGTTGGCCGATTGTTCAAAGATGGCCGATGGCCGATTGTTTTTCTCAAAATGACCGATGGCCGATGCCGATGGCAAAAAAAAAAAAAATCGAAAAATTAAAAATTACCGTCGGTTCAACGGGAATCTATAACAAAATCACAAAAATCGGTTTCGCCATCTCATATTTGTTTCCAAGTAGGTCTCCAATTCGGCAATGTATCCCCAAATGATCAGTCTCAGATGCAATAAAGTTTTGCATTGAAATAAGTAATTGATAGCCACAAAAAATGAGTAAATAGGCCCTTTTAGAACACCCGATTGAAAACAAAAAGGGAATAGCACAACTGGAACGTACGCAGACCCCACATACGAAATTTTAACCTTCTACAGGTTACCATTTTTGAGTTATAACTTATGAGAGATACTTACGCACATCCAGCCGCAAAAAACAACGCAATAATTAACTTGTATGTACCTGAATGCAATATTAAAAATTCTTTCAGGGGTGACTAAAATAGAAATTCATGCTGAAATTCAAGTAAGGGTCAAAGGGTCAGCTCACCCCCTGTGAGAAGAATGTCATTATGATTATTATTAAACTTCAATTTTTTACATCCGAAAAAATAGTACATGGAATCAATGTCAACATTTTTTTTTTTTGCTCGGTTCTGTAAGGTAGTTCTTTTTAGCGCATCATAATTCAAAGAATTGACTGGATTTGTTTACTGAGGTATTGCTATTTTGATTTCTTTGTTCATTTTCAAAAGCGCAAATTTCTCTAATGAGATTAACTTTTTTCCCAGTTCTCCTCCCCCTCAAACCACGTGTTGTGCGTGTCATGTGTGCCTTTTCCTACTATTTATAGATGTTATCTCATATAACCAAAGCTTATGGTGACATGACCAGCATATCTGCCGAAAGAAATGTGACTTTTGATGAACGTTTGAGGGAATATGATCCATGGCTCAGGCTGTGGCATTGAAAATTTAGGGGGAGGATAGGTAATTTGAATGGGTTATGACTTGGGGGGGGGGGGGGGTACTCCGTAGCATATGAGGCGGTACGCTCTCCTGCATGGAATGATGGGCAACCCTGATTAACTGCTACTTTTTTACGTAGGAATAATAACGATATCCATTGAAACTTGACCCCCCTTACAAAAATTTCTGGATCCGCCCCTGTTGATGTACTAAATCATACTTGCTGATGACAGTATCACCGTACTGAGCTTTCATGTTCGCAGTCTCATTTCTTTTTCATGCAGTCACGATGATTGACAAATTCGCATTGCAAAAATAAACTTTATGTAACATCAAAAGAGTTCGAAAAATGCATTGTAAATTGTGAATAAAGTTCTTCGATTGTGAGCATGCGCAAATGATCAAGACGAAAGTTCAACTAATGATACTTCTTGTACTATCGAGAATTATTTTGATATGAAGTGCTGCAGGCGTCATTGCTTTGTTGATTCTTTGAAAAAATACTTCCACTTGGGGTTTTAAATAGCTATCTGGCGGAAAAGCATCACTTTATACATGAAATTGAATGAATCAAATATGATCCTGTTCCACCTTGAGTATTGGAGGAAAACAAAATAATATGAAAATTCCAAAAACATTGATCGGAGAAAAAAGGTTGTGAGATACTAAATTAATTGCTGATGGCTGTATCACCACACTCAACTTTCCGTGTTCGCAGTCTCATTTCTTTTTCACGCAGTTGCGAAGATAGACATTCGCTTTGCAAAAATCGACTTTATGTAACATCAAAAGAGTTCGAAAAATGCATTGTAAATTGTGAATAGAGTTCTTCGATTGTGAGCATGCGCAAATGATCAAGACTAAAGTTCAACTAATGATCTTGTACTATCGAGAATTATTTTGATATGAAGTGCTGCAGGCGTCATTGCTTTGTTGATTCTTTGAAAAAATACTTCCACTTGGGGTTTTAAATAGCTATCTGGCAGAAAAGCATCACTTTATACATGAAATTGAATGAATCAAATATGATCCTGTTCCACCTTGAGTATTGGAGAAAAACAAAATAATATGAAAACTAGTCGACCCGTGCGGAACTCCGCACTGTGCTTCAAATCGTTTCATAAGGCATTTCGCTCTTTAAGAATTTCAAAGGAAGAACATTATGACGAAGAACCGAAAAAAAAGTAAGCGCAGAAGAGAAGGCATGTAATTTAAAGACATCAGTAACAAAACCTCGTTAAATACAACGTTGTGATAATTTGATCATAGCTCCCCTTTTAAACGTACATATTTTCAATGCAAACATAAATGTCATTAAAAGTGGCTGAGTAGTGACTCGTGAAAAAGCAATAATTGTGCATGTGAAAAAAACAGGTTGTGGCAAATACAGTCCTACCCATGTGAGCATCTGACAGGAAAAAAAAGAAACATTAAAGAGATATTTATTGGCACGTATTCGAATTGGCGCCATTCTGACTAACAGCCCGACACCCCAACAAACCTAGCAATTGCGCCTTCCTTTTCGAAAGCTATTCATTGAAGGAATGCGTAGTAAAAATCAGCAAAAAAGCTTTTTGCCAAAATAATAATAATAATAATAATAATAAGATCATGCATCTGTGTTTTGTCATTAACCAGCATGATACGATTTAAAATTATTCGCAAAGCATGGAATTTGATTAAAGAATGACGAAGATCTCACGTAGCGATTGAAACAAACATTCTAGAGAAGTAATAAATTTGACTAGTCGACCCGTGCGGAACTCCGCACTGTGCTTTGAATCGTTTCGTAAGGAATTCGCTCTTGAAAAGTTTCAAAAGAAGAACATTATGAAGAAGAACCGAAAAAAAGTAAGCGCAGAAGAGAAGGCATGTAATTTAAAGACTTTAGTAACAAAACCTCGTTAAATACAACGTTGTGATAATTTGATCATCGCTCACCTTTTGGTCGTACATATTTTCAATGCAAACATAAATATCATTAAAAGTGGCTGAGTAGTGACTCGTGAAAAAGCAATAATTGTGCATGTGAAAAAAACAGGTTGTGGCAAATACAGTCCTACCCATGTGAGCATCTGACAGGAAAAAAAAGAAACATTAAAGAGATATTTATTGGCACGTATTCGAATTGGCGCCATTCTGATTAACAGCCTGACACTCCAACAAACTTAGCAATTGTGCCTTCCTTTTCGAGAGCTATTCATTGAAGGAATGCGTAGTAAAAAACAGCAAAACAGCTTTTTGCCAAAAAAAAAAAATAAATAATAATAATAAGATCATGCTTCTATATTTTGTCATTAACCAGCATGATACGATTTAAAATTATTCGTAAAGCATGGAATTTGATTAAAAAATAACGAAGATCTCACGTAGCGATTGAAATAAGCATTCTAGAGAAGCAATAATTTAGATTGAAAATAAGTGTTTTTATCTTTGAATATTGAACTATTTCACATAGAAGATTGCTTTAACCGTTACGGCTTAAATGCCCACACACGTTTCTCTTTTAATCGAACACTTAAAATTCAAAACCAAAACCAGTTGAACTGAGTTCGTTTTTTAAGTGTAATTTTTCGAACGTAGACAAAATGTTTTTTTTTTTTTTTTTTTTCAGCAGAATGCAGAGGAGTAGAAGATGTTTTTTTGCTAAAGAAGTTGATAATAATTTTAATGCTTTATATCGTATTTGCGCGAATAAAAAATTAAAGGTTTACTGGGTGAAACTCGTAGTTTTAATTTGGCGTAGTATTTTTTCATTTGTACGAAAGGTTGAACACTGCTATTAGAAACATCTACATTTCAGCATACAATGAAAATGTTTTAATGCACAAAAAGGATTTCCTTTAGGTAAATCTAATTCTTTTTTATGCTTCTATTATGCTGAGTGGTCTGGATGTAGTCAGAGCTTTAAAAAAAGGAAGAACACCCTTCGATTAACAGTCAACTTATCTGAATGATAACTGCAGCCTACATAAATGAGTCGAAACCCCAAGTAGCATTCCCACTGCATTTATTTTATTACGTGTGTAGGTTATGAGTACATGTAATGCGTAATACTAATATAAATTTGATATTATGTCTGAGAGCCCAAGCTTACCCGAAGTTCAGATAGTTTATAGCCGAACGCTCTACCGAAAAAAACTTATCATTTTAACCAAACAACTAATTCCAGTGCTTTTAAGCTTTATTAAAATATAAACACACACACACGCACAGGCTTTTTTTTTTTTTTTTTGGCCGAAAGCGACGTAAAGAATTGGAAAACTGCATTAGAACTTTGCAAAAAAAAAAAAAAAAATGCATAAGAACTACAGGTTGCATCAAAGTTTTCAAACAGCAAGGGGCGTTTTCGAAAACTTGATTTTTTCGACCGTAAGTCTATTTTTCTTCATTAGCTAGCCTGATAAGTTTTAAAATGAGAAGGGAATAATATATAAGATAAGATATTGAAGAGAAATGTTTTTATTTTTCAAAATTTTTACATTTCGTTACCGCAGGCTGCTTGAACCGTTATGACTTAGATGGCAGCACGTGTTCATCATTTAACAGCACGGTTAAAATACAAAATAAATTGAACTATGCTCTATTTTAAGCGTAGCTTTTCGAATGTAGTAAACATGTGATAAGCTTTTTTTTTTGCAAAAATAAGAAAAATATATATTTTACCCTTCAAATTGAGGCAGTAAATTTTTTATTTGTACAAAGAGTCAAAAACTCATTAGAAGAATATATATTTTAATATACGATTTATTATTTTTTTTCAGAATTAAAAACAATTCTATTGTAGTCTGAAATCTTAAACCTGTTACTTATATTTTCGCTTACATTATGCTTTAATTTTCTTACCAGAGCCAAAGCTTTAAAAAAGAAAAAAAAAACGTACAATTTAGAAGTAATTTAGCACAAAGCCACATCAAGTTTTCATAACAGCAAGGAGCGTTTCCTTCTCATTTATTCTGTTCTCTCACATTTGTTATTCACTTAATTAAGTGTTCATGCAAAGCACGATATTTCTCAAATTTTTTGATGCAGACTGTCTGGACTTGGGCCCGAATACTCATTCTCCTGGTTGCGAGGAGAACGCTCTGCCGATCAAGCTATTCAGCTCTGTCGGTCGTAGTGCAAGTTAAAGTTATAAGTTTAACCGAAAACCTCATTCTGGTTCTTTAAAAACAGGTTTTTTGGATGAAAAAAACAATTTTTAGACCGTGGGTCTATTTTTCGTCAGTAGCCAGCACGATAAGCTTTAAAATAAGGTGTAAATCAAAGAAATCGATCAAGAATTGAGGAAAATCTGGCGTAGAAACCAAAAACAGGCTACAGAAATAATATATAAGGATAAGATATTGAAGAAAAATGTTTTTATTTTTGAAAATTTTTACAATTTGTTATCGCAGGCTGCTTAAACCGTTATAACTTAGATGGCAGCACGTGTTCATCATTTAACAGCACGGTTAAAATACAAAATAAATTGAACTATGCATTCGAATGTAGTAAAAATGTGATAAGCTATTTGTTTTTTAGCAAAAAGAAGAAAAAATATATATTTTACCCTTCAAATTGAGGTAGTATTTTATTTATTTGTACAAAGAGTCAAAAACTCATTAGAAGAATATATATTTCAATATACGATTTATTATTTTTTTTCTGAACAAAAAACAATTCTATTTTAGTCCTAAATATTAAACCTGTTACTTATATTTTCGCTTACATTATGCTTTAATTTTCTTTCCAGAGCCAAAGCTTCAAAAAAAAAAAAAAAAAAAAAACACGTGTAATTTCGAAGTCATTTAGCACAAAATCACTGAATGTTTTCATACCAGCAAGGAGCATATCCTTCTCATTTAATCCATTCCCACATAGTTGTTTATCATTTAATTCGGTGTTCATGTAATACGCGATATTTCTCTAATTTTTTTGTTGCAGATTGTTCGGACGTGGGCCCGAACACGTAATCTCCTGGTTACGAAGACAACGCTCTGCCGATCAAGCTACTCAGCTCTGTCGGTCATAGCGCAAATTAAAGTTATAAGTTTGACCGAAAACCTTATTCTGGTTCTTTAAAACAGGTTTTTCGGCTAAAAGAAACAATTTTCAGACCTTGGGTCTATTTTTCGTCAGTAGCCAGAACCATAAGCTATAAAATAAGCCGTAAATCAAAGAAATCGACCAAGAATTGAGGGAAATTTGGCGTAGAAACCAAAAACAGGCTACAGAAATAATATATAAGGATTCCAAAAACATTGATCGGAGAAAAAAGGTTGTGAGATACTAAATTAATTGCTGATGGCTGTATTACCACACTCAACTTTCCGTGTTCGCAGTCTCATTTCTTTTTCACGCAGTTGCGAAGATAGACATTCGCTTTGCAAAAATCGACTTTATGTAACATCAAAAGAGTTCGAAAAATGCATTGTAAATTGTGAATAAAGTTCTTTGATTGTGAGCATGCGCAAATGATCAAGACGAAAGTTCAACTAATGATACTTCTTGTACTATCGAGAATTATTTTGATATGAAGTGCTGCAGGCGTCATTGCTTTGTTGATTCTTTGAAAAAATACTTCCACTTGGGGTTTTAAATAGCTATCTGGCGGAAAAGCATCACTTTATACATGAAATTGAATGAATCAAATATGATCCTGTTCCACCTTGAGTATTGGAGAAAAACAAAATAATATGAAAATTCCAAAAACATTGATCGAAGAAAAAAGGTTGTGAGGTACTAAATTACTTGCTGATGGCTGTATCACCACACTCAACTTTCCTTGTTCGCAGTCTTATTTCTTTTTCACGCAGTTGCGAAGATAGACAAATTCGCTTTGCAAAAATCGACTTTATGTAACATCAAAAGAGTTCGGAAAATGCATTGTAAATTGTGAATAGAGTTCTTTGATTGTGAGCATGCGCAAATGATCAAGACGAAAATAAAAGTAATGATAATTCTTGAAATATGTACAATCTTCAAAGGAGAAGCATTTTGATACGAGGTGCTGCATTCGTCATGACTTCGTTGATTCTTAGAAAAAATACTTTCACCTGTGGCTCTAAAGTCATAGGGGAGGAAAAAATGCATGAATTTGAATATATATATATATATATATATATATATATATATATATATATATACATATATATATATATATATATATAAATAATTGGATTAATCAAATGTGATCCCTTTCCATCTTGAGTATAGGAGGAACACAAAATAATATGAAAATTTAAAAAAACAATTATTTGGGAAAAAAATAGATACTGGCTGATGACAGTATTGCCATAGTGAACTTTCTTGTTCGCAGTCTCCTTCTTTCCTTTTTTTTTTTCACAGTTATAATGACTGATAAATTGATATTGTAAAAAAAAAAAAAAACTTTATTTAAATGAAACATTAAAAGAGTTCGAAAAAACCATTGTGAATTAAGATAGTAGATCTATGGCCGCGCCGTCCTTATGTGCGAGGTCGTGAGGCGCACTACGGCGCCAGAGTCAAAAAGGCGCCTTTCACTACCAATCAAAAATGTTCCAAATGGGGGGAATCTCTCCAACCAAAGAAGGAAAAAAAAAGAACTTTTCATTATATCCAGTATCCTATGGGGCCCGCTCAGCCCAAAGTGATGCCCAGGCCCTGGCAAAATTTGGTGCCCCCTCTCACAGGAATATCTGCAATTTTTTTGTGTGGAAATAATCATTCTCAAAGAAAGAAAACGGCAAATCAAAAGTTCCCGAAAAAATTAAACGCAACCCTCCATAAATAAATACAACTAAAATCCTGAAAAAAAAAAAAGACAGAAAAATCGCCAAATAATAATCAAAAGGGGAAAATTTTACCTCAAAACGAAAACAAAATTTTATTTAGTCACAAAAGAGAAAAAAAACTGGCAACCTTCTAAACGCTACTTTAAAATGAGATTGCGCAAACGATAATTTTCTGATTTAAAATTTCTGTTCCATTAGGCTTAGCAGTGATTTTTAATTTTTTCCTGGTGATTTTAAAGCTTTTTTACTTACAAAAAGGGAAGTATTGTATTCACGAAAAAAAATTATCTCAAAATTCGGACTTAATTTCCATTTTGCTCACCCACGAATGAATATTGAGTTTTTTTTCCAACCCAACCACACACGAATATGTGCCTAAACACCCGAAATACCCATTTTGACATTCCCCGAGTTAATTACAACGACTTTTCGCGTGACGTCCGTATGTTCGTAAGTGCGTATGTATGTCACATAACTCAAGAACGGTATGTCCTAGAAAGTTGAAATTTGGTACGTAGACTCCTAGTGGGGTCTAGTTGTGCACCTCCCATTTTGGTTTCATTCAGATGTTCCGAAAGGGGTCATTTACACCTTTTTTTGGGGGGGGGGAGGGAGTCAATGTTAATTCAATGCAAACTCAAGTAGTGTTATAATTTATACAAACATTTGGCAATTTCTCGCCAAGCTTTTGGTCACCAAGTTTTGTCGCCAACTTTGCGACACATTTGGCGTTTTTTGAGCAATCACGATTGCTAATTGTTTTCATTTGACCGTCCTTGATGCCTAGTTCCTTTTTCAACCCCCTACATTCCTACTCTGGTGCCCAAGTACCTTCCGGCCAAATTTGGTCCAGATCCGACGAAAAGTGTGGATTTGTATAGGAAACATACATATACACATATACACACATATTCTTTATATATATATATATATATATATATATATATATATATATATATTTATTTATTTATTTATTTATTTACGTGTGG
This sequence comes from Uloborus diversus, assembly GCF_026930045.1. Lineage (NCBI taxonomy): Eukaryota > Metazoa > Arthropoda > Arachnida > Araneae > Uloboridae > Uloborus > Uloborus diversus. Next base: position 123,557,639 of record NC_072736.1, read on the forward strand.
TGTGTAACGGAAACAAACTGTTGATTTTATATATAACTAGCTACGATAGTAGAGGGAAAAGGAGAGTTCTGCCGCAGGAGGAGGTGGTGGTGGTGGTAACACCTCCTCCCACTCCCCCTCCGACCTTGGGGATGACCTTGGGCTGCCCCTCCACCCCCTGCCGACCCCCCTCCACCTCCTCCCGACCTTGGGGTTGACCTTGGGGTTGCGCGTGAAACTTGAAGAAGGTGATGAGGGTTTTCCCGCGTTTTTGAATATTTTCCCGCGTTTTTGGATTTCGTTTTAGGGAACGGCAACACTGTGTTGAAGGTAAGTTTTTGGATGGCAACGTCAAAGTTTTGGTTGTTATGACAACCAGAGTTTTTAGTTTTCAGCTGGCAACACTTGTTGCTATGTTTTTACTTTTCGATTTTTACTTTTAAGAACGTTCGTGGCGCCATCTATCGGAACTTTGAATATTTTTTTCCGGACTTAGAATATTTCTACGAATTTAATTATTTTTATTTTACAGAGTGTCGGGAATCGAACACCCAAACTTTGAGTTAGCAAAAACGTATGCTAACCACTATGCTATATTTTCCATTACTCTTTCAGTCTTAATGTGAATCTGTACCATGACAACGAATATTACAATTAAATTAATTTTAAAACCATCAGTTAATTCACTCTTTAGTACTAATCATGGCATATCATTAACTGAATTTCAGCTCATAATTGAAACTATCATCATTATTATTATTTTTCATAATAACAAAGTTTTCACTTAAGTAAAGATTTATTTAAATACAACCCATTCGAGATTTTAGATTTATTTCAATGCTTTGTGGGCTTGAAATATATTTTAAACTTTGATTTTCTTTTTCATGCATTTCAAACATTATCATTTTTATTTTTTCTAACTTGTTAAATTTTCTTAACTGATTTCTTTTTTCTTTATCAAATTTACAAATAATTTTTCTAACTTGTAAAAATTTCGAAGAAATAATTTTCTTAACTATTTTTTTTTTTTACTTTCATACAACAAAATATTTTTCTTATTTGTTAAATTTTCTAAGAAATAATTAACTTAAATATTCTTTCATACATTTTGAACTTTAACGTTTTTTCCTGTCATTTAGCACTTTGATTATTTTTTTTTCACTATTTTAGCGTTTTTCAATTATTTTCAGTCTTCAACTATTTTCTTAGCTTTTTAGTCTTTAACTAATTTCAAGCATTTCAGACTTAAATTATTTTTTCGTGATTTCGATTTTTTTTTTAAGTATATTTTAGAGTTTGATCATTTTCTCGCTTGTTTTTACTTTATCGTTTTTTTCCCGATATTTTTAAACTTAGAAATTTTTCGCAATTAGTGACAGGAATCGAAACCTCAAATTTTTCGAAACATTATCAGGTCTACAATTTTCATCCAACTAATTTAATTTAAAAACTTGCAATCAATTTACTCGTAGTAGTAATTAACACTTATCATTAACAAATTTTCTCAGATTTAAAAAAAATCAACTTAATTAATTTTTTTCCAGTAAGCAAATTTCGCACTCAAGTTACATTCCAACACTGCATATACGTTTCAAGAGTTTCATTGAATTTATCACGTACCATTTAATTAACTCTAATAATTACTTTTTCATTTAATTAACTCTAATAATTACTTTTTCATTAATACTTAACTTAATCATTTTATCATACATTTATTCCAGTTACAAAATTATGCTTAAAAGTTATTTATTTTTCTTAGCACAAGAGATATTAACATGTTCCTACTAAAATGCTTTTCACTCTAGTTTGAGTTTACTAAAATAACAACTCATTTACGATTTAGATTCATTTAATCGTCTTTGATTCTTTTTCATTATTATTATTTTACATTATCACATACGTTATTATTTTTATACATTTATCCATTTAATTTTCCAAAATCTACAATCAATTTACTCTTCGTATTAATTAACACTTATCACTATCAAATATTTTCATGAATTTTAAAAATTATCTTCTTAAATAATTTTTTTTTACTGTAACCAAATTTCCCACTCAAGTTATATTTTATCACTACATATGCTTTTCATGAGTTTCATTTAATTTATCGCATTTCATTTAATTAACTCTAATAATTATTTTTTATCATCGATATTTAAGTTAATCATATTTTCCTTTATTTTTTTTTTTTTTCATGCAAACACTCTTGATGGAATAAAACAAAATTTTCAACTTTCATGAATTAAATCCCCTCTGACTATTTTATTTTACTTTACCATACTTTACTATTTTACTTACTGCGTTTTACTATTTATCATTCATTACAGCTTTTCCAAAATATTACTTTACAACCAACTAATTTCATTAACAGAATTTTCATTACAATTTATAAATTTCACTTTTATTTAATTATTTTTACCTACGCTAAAATAAAACACATCACATAAAAAAGTTAAACATCAATGAAGAACCCGAGAAATGTTAAAATTATAAGTCGAGTATCAAAACTTCATGTCAGCAAATTTTAAAAATAGACTTACCGAAAAATAATTTCTACTGAAATTCATTTCAAAACTTGGAATCAATTTACTCTTAGCATTAATAAACACTTATCATTAAGAAATTTTCATGGATTTTAAAAATCAACTTATTTAATTTTTTCCAGTAAGCAAATTTCGCACTCAAGTTACATTTTATCACTACATATGCTTTTCAAGAGTTTTATTGAATTTATCACATTTTATTTAATTATTTTTTGATTAGTATTAAACTTAGTCATTTTATCGCTTAGTATTTAACTTAATCATTTTCTTGCTTGTTTTTACTTTATCGTTTTTTTCCCGTTATTTTTAAACTTAGAAATTTTTCACAATTAGTAACAGGAATCGAACCCACAAATTTTTCGAAACATTATCAGGTCTACAATTTTCATCCAACTAATTTATTTTAAAAACTTGCAATCAATTTACTCTTAGTAGTAATTAACACTTATCATTAATAAATTTTCACGATTTTAAAAAAATCAACTTATTTAATTTTTTTCCAGTAAGCAAATTTCGCACTCAAGTTACATTTCATCACTTTATATGCTTTTCAAGAGTTTCATTTAATTTATCACATTTTATTTAATCAACTCTATTAATTATTTTTTGATTAGTATTTAACTTAGTCATTTTATCGCATAGTGTTTTACTTTATTATTATTATTTTTTTTTCATACAAGCACTCTTGTTAGAATAAAACAAAATTTTCAACATTCATGAATTAGAATCACTTTGACTATTTCATTTTCCCAATAATATTTTACTTTAACAACTAATTTCTTTAACAAAATCGATATCATTTATTTTAGTCTTTATCCTTTTAACGATACATTCAAATGGACAGCTATACGTTAAATTAAGAAACTTAATCTAAATTTTGACAAATTAAGTTATAGCTAAATACTGACTAAAATTAAGTACAAAAGACTAACCTTTTTGGGGTGAAATCCCTCAAGTACCAGCTATCGCGAAGTTATTTAAAAACAGTGAATGAAATTGTAATAAGTGGATTGTTAATTATAACTCAATCTCACAAATTACAACTACATGCATGTTTTATTTGAAATCGCTGCATACGGCTGTTTGCCCATCGTCGATTTGCAGAAGGCATGCCGTGAAATCGCAAATCAACGCGGCTGTTGAAAAAAACTACCATAATCCCAAAGAACTTCCCATCGTCCACACACACCGATGCGAATTGAGAAAATGACTTTATCAATATTGCTATCTACCCCTTTACCGATAACAGATAACAAACCCCACGTGCGAGTATTATTCACCACCTGGCCTACGTCTTTCAAGTGATGTCACTGTTTCTGACCAATTAAAATTAGTTCACGTTTCTCAAATATCAAGCACATAGATCGACAATAGCCTGATGTCTGGTTTTCCAAACAAAATTTTAGATTTTAATTCGTAGTTTCGAATTAATTTCTTTTTCATTTCAAACTTATATAAAAAAATTTCCAGCTTGTAAGAATATTTCTTTCAAAAACAGATTTTTGATTCAAAACAGTATTTTTTCAAACTTGTAATATTTTTCTACTTAGAAAATGAAATCAAAAATTTTTGTTTTCTTTAATCATATAAAATGTTTTTAAAAAATAATTTCTCAAACTTGTAATATTTTGCCGCTAATTAAAAAAAAAAATCAATTTTTTTTTTCAATCATATAAAAATAAATTTTTATTCTTACAACAATAAATTTTTCCGCAAAAATATTTTTTTCAAATCAAAATAATAATAATAATAATATTTTTGTAACATATTATTTTTTTTTCTTTTCAATCTTTTTTTTTTTTCGCAAAACTATTTTTTTTTTTTTTTCAAAAATTTTCAAACTTACAAAATAAAATTTTTTCAACTGAATCTTTAAACGAAATGATTTAATTAAATTTAAAACTCAATATCACTTTACTCTTAGTATTAATAACCAATAGCACTTAACCATTTACTCTTCGCACTCTAAGTATTAATTAACACACATGCATTATAAATAATAATAATAATGTTTAAGATACTTACAAATCATCCACTCAAGCTTTCAAATATCCATCTAGCATGTTATTGTTCATTCGTGTGAGGGAACTTGTAATAAAACTTTACTCATCAACCGAAATTATAAGCGAAAATATCACATTTTTAGCACTTAATATAATCCTACAATTAACAAATTGGTTTTAACTTTGAATTTAAGAAAAATAAAAACTATTACACACTTAGTAACATATCTATCGATGTATATTATTTCATGACAAATCACAAATAGGTGAGGATCTTTTATCGATCATGTGACCAACTAAGTTAAGAAAGAGCATCCTTATCTCATATGAGAATTTATAAGTCTTTAATATTTCTCTTTAATGTAAGTGTATTCATACGTACGAGTTTGTGTATGTGAATATAACTGTGTATTGTTTTCAAACCATTGACATGTTTAAGCTTTACGGTTCTAATTTTGACTTTCCACTTAGCATTAGTCGAAGTCCTTCGCATGTATTAAACTATAGAAATATCACAAAAATTATATTTTCATTCAGTCTTAATTACAAAACCATACAATAACATGAAGACAACACCGATAGTATAAAGATTACTTACAATAAAGTGCATATAAAAAATATATGTAAGAGTGATTTCAAAGTATAATCCATCAACCATATTCAACATCTCAATAAAAACACAAGTCTCTTTTAAAATGATAAACACAATTTATTCACACACACAGTAAAAGACAATTAAAAAAACTTACATCTTTAAGTAAAACTCTTCAAAACTTTCAAGCGTATTTTTAACATCAATTGCATCAAATAAATCAGACACATGACATTTTAAACATGGACTATCAACATTCAAAGTAACGAAGTCACGAGTCAAGTTTTCCCAATTAACATTAAAAAGAGCCTGTTCGAAAAAAGTGTCGAACTTCCGACCCCTTGTTAATGATTCACATTCATGCACGCTCATGTAAAAAATGAATCCATTTTTACAATCCACACATTCTTTTTTAGAAAGGTAGTTTATGTTGCATATGAGCTCATCAAATAGTCACTTACGTAGAGAATCAGCCAGTTTACCAACTTCTTGTGATGTATATGTGCTGATTTTATCACATCGACAATCACAGGGATATTTTTTCTCAATTTCCGGAAGGATGTACTCTTTTAGAGTATAAGTCATAAGTTTGTCTTTGACACTACGTGAGATACAAGGGGACGCGTAGCACAATTTGTCAATCTGGCTTTAGAAAAGTAGAACTCTATCAGGTATCAACTGGAACACTTCTCGTTTCAGTTTGAACAATCTTTGCACACTAACACAGATGTTACCATTCGCACTCGACTCTCCTTTTTTATAACAAAAGCGAAATCACGGTCTTCGATTAATTTTTGATTTATATTTTTACGTAGGCTTGAAATTAGTGATCTCCACACATCTGGTTCTAAGGAAACACCATCCTTAGTTGGTCGAAGAATACCATCTTTCCCACACGTATATCTTCTAATATGCACGCGTGTACGTTTCCGAAAAGTATTCAACTAAAGTGAAAATACAATCACCCAAGTGTATCGTATCATCAGGCTGTGGAGAAGCCTCAGTGTTCATTTTCATGTTCGTTGCATCCCATCTGTTCATCTTCAGGCTTCAAAGTTTCAGAATGATTTTCACCAGCGTTACTCATTCTTAACTCTCATAGGATTAAGAGTCACAATACTAAAACAACTTCCTGTGAACTTAAAAAATAAATCAAACTAGGTTTTAACACTAGCGGGTGAAGAAAAATCCTAAGTACATAGAATGAAATTTCACGACGTCTTTCAAAGCTCAGAATCACTCTGAAAATGATTCTCCAAACATCCACTATAAACCAATGAATATTCACTTTAACCAATGAGTCAAAGTGTTGGCATTTTCTAAAAATCTGAATACTGTGGAAAACAACTCAATTCTGCTCAAAAGTTCGTGTGATATTCTATGACGTCAGTAGCAGGAGATTTATTTACACTTCTCATTGGTTAAAGTGAATATTCATTGGTTTATAGTGGATGTTTGGAGAATCATTTTCAGAGTGATTCTGAGCTTTGAAAGACGTCGTGAAATTTCATTCTATGTACTTAGGATTTTTCTTCACCCGCTAGTGTTAAAACCTAGTTTGATTTATTTTTTAAGTTCACAGGAAGTTGTTTTAGTATTGTGACTCTTAATCCTATGAGAGTTAAGAATGAGTAACGCTGGTGAAAATCATTCTGAAACTTTGAAGCCTGAAGATGAACAGATGGGATGCAACGAACATGAAAATGAACACTGAGGCTTCTCCACAGACCTGATGATACGATACACTTGGGTGATTGTATTTTCACTTTAGGTGAATACTTTTCGGAAACGTACACGCGTGCATATTAGAAGATATACGTGTGGGAAAGATGGTATTCTTCGACCAACTAAGGATGGTGTTTCCTTAGAACCAGATGTGTGGAGATCACTAATTTCAAGCCTACGTAAAAATATAAATCAAAAATTAATCGAAGACCGTGATTTCGCTTTTGTTATAAAAAAGAAGAGTCGAGTGCGAATGGTAACATCTGTGTTAGTGTGCAAAGATTGTTCAAACTGAAACGAGAAGTGTTCCAGTTGATACCTGATAGAGTTCTACTTTTGGAAAGCCAGATTGACAAATTGTGCTACGCGTCCCCTTGTATCTCACGTAGTGTCAAAGACAAACTTATGACTTATACTCTAAAAGAGTACATCCTTCCGGAAATTGAGAAAAAATATCCCTGTGATTGTCGATGTGATAAAATCAGCACATATACATCACAAGAAGTTGGTAAACTGGCTGATTCTCTACGTAAGTGACTATTTGATGAGCTCATATGCAACATAAACTACCTTTCTAAAAAAGAATGTGTGGATTGTAAAAATGGATTCATTTTTTACATGAGCGTGCATGAATGTGAATCATTAACAAGGGGTCGGAAGTTCGACACTTTTTTCGAACAGGCTCTTTTTAATGTTAATTGGGAAAACTTGACTCGTGAACTTCGTTACTTTGAATGTTGATAGTCCATGTTTAAAATGTCATGTGTCTGATTTATTTGATGCAATTGATGTTAAAAATACGCTTGAAAGTTTTGAAGAGTTTTACTTAAAGATGTAAGTTTTTTTAATTGTCTTTTTACTGTGTGTGTGAATAAATTGTGTTTATCATTTTAAAAGAGACTTGTGTTTTTATTGAGATGTTGAATATGGTTGATGGATTATACTTTGAAATCACTCTTACATATATTTTTTATATGCACTTTATTGTAAGTAATCTTTATACTATCGGTGTTGTCTTCATGTTATTGTATGGTTTTTGTAATTAAGACTGAATGAAAACATAATTTTTGTGATATTTCTATAGTTTAATACATGCGAAGGACTTCGACAAATGCTAAGTGGAAAGTCAAAATTAGAACCGTAAAGCTTAAACATGTCAATGGTTTGAAAACAATACACAGTTATATTCACATACACAAACTCGTACGTATGAATACACTTACATTAAAGAGAAATATTAAAGACTTATAAATTCTCATATGAGATAAGGATGCTCTTTCTTAACTTAGTTGGTCACATGATCGATAAAAGATCCTCACCTATTTGTGATTTGTCATGAAATAATATACATCGATAGATATGTTACTAAGTGTGTAATAGTTTTTATTTTTCTTAAATTCAAAGTTAAAACCAATTTGTTAATTGTAGGATTATATTAAGTGCTAAAAATGTGATATTTTCGCTTATAATTTTCGGTTGATGAGTAAAGTTTTATTACAAGTTCCCTCACACGAATGAACAATAACATGCTAGATGGATATTTGAAAGCTTGAGTGGATGATTTGTAAGTATCTTAAACATTATTATTATTATTTATAATGCATGTGTGTTAATTAATACTTAGAGTGCGAAGAGTAAATGGTTAAGTGCTATTGGTTATTAATACTAAGAGTAAAGTGATATTGAGTTTTAAATTTAATTAAATCATTTCGTTTAAAGATTCAGTTGAAAAAATTTTATTTTGTAAGTTTGAAAATTTTTGAAAAAAAAAAAAAAATAGTTTTGCGAAAAAAAAAAAGATTGAAAAGAAAAAAAAATAATATGTTACAAAAATATTATTATTATTATTATTTTGATTTGAAAAAAATATTTTTGCGGAAAAATTTATTGTTGTAAGAATAAAAATTTATTTTTATATGATTGAAAAAAAAAATTGATTTTTTTTTTTAATTAGCGGCAAAATATTACAAGTTTGAGAAATTATTTTTTAAAAACATTTTATATGATTAAAGAAAACAAAAATTTTTGATTTCATTTTCTAAGTAGAAAAATATTACAAGTTTGAAAAAATACCGTTTTGAATCAAAAATCTGTTTTTGAAAGAAATATTCTTACAAGCTGGAAATTTTTTTATATAAGTTTGAAATGAAAAAGAAATTAATTCGAAACTACGAATTAAAATCTAAAATTTTGTTTGGAAAACCAGACATCTGGCTATTGTCGATCTATGTGCTTGATATTTGAGAAACGTGAACTAATTTTAATTGGTCAGAAACAGTGACATCACTTGAAAGACGTAGGCCAGGTGGTGAATAATACTCGCACGTGGGGTTTGTTATCTGTTATCGGTAAAGGGGTAGATAGCAATATTGATAAAGTCATTTTCTCAATTCGCATCGGTGTGTGTGGACGATGGGAAGTTCTTTGGGATTATGGTAGTTTTTTTCAACAGCCGCGTTGATTTGCGATTTCACGGCATGCCTTCTGCAAATCGACGATGGGCAAACAGCCGTATGCAGCGATTTCAAATAAAACATGCATGTAGTTGTAATTTGTGAGATTGAGTTATAATTAACAATCCACTTATTACAATTTCATTCACTGTTTTTAAATAACTTCGCGATAGCTGGTACTTGAGGGATTTCACCCCAAAAAGGTTAGTCTTTTGTACTTAATTTTAGTCAGTATTTAGCTATAAAGCTTAATTTGTCAAAATTTAGATTAAGTTTCTTAATTTAACGTATAGCTGTCCATTTGAATGTATCGTTAAAAGGATAAAGACTAAAATAAAAAATGATATCGATTTTGTTAAAGAAATTAGTTGTTAAAGTAAAATATTATTGGGAAAATGAAATAGTCAAAGTGATTCTAATTCATGAATGTTGAAAATTTTGTTTTATTCTAACAAGAGTGCTTGTATGAAAAAAAAATAATAATAATAAAGTAAAACACTATGCGATAAAATGACTAAGTTAAATACTAATCAAAAAATAATTAATAGAGTTGATTAAATAAAATGTGATAAATTAAATGAAACTCTTGAAAAGCATATAAAGTGATGAAATGTAACTTGAGTGCGAAATTTGCTTACTGGAAAAAAATTAAATAAGTTGATTTTTTTAAAATCGTGAAAATTTATTAATGATAAGTGTTAATTACTACTAAGAGTAAATTGATTGCAAGTTTTTAAAATAAATTAGTTGGATGAAAATTGTAGACCTGATAATGTTTCGAAAAATTTGTGGGTTCGATTACTGTTACTAATTGTGAAAAATTTCTAAGTTTAAAAATAACGGGAAAAAAACGATAAAGTAAAAACAAGCAAGAAAATGATTAAGTTAAATACTAAGCGATAAAATGACTAAGTTTAATACTAATCAAAAAATAATTAAATAAAATGTGATAAATTCAATAAAACTCTTGAAAAGCATATGTAGTGATAAAATGTAACTTGAGTGCGAAATTTGCTTACTGGAAAAAATTAAATAAGTTGATTTTTAAAATCCATGAAAATTTCTTAATGATAAGTGTTTATTAATGCTAAGAGTAAATTGATTCCAAGTTTTGAAATGAATTTCAGTAGAAATTATTTTTCGGTAAGTCTATTTTTAAAATTTGCTGACATGAAGTTTTGATACTCGACTTATAATTTTAACATTTCTCGGGTTCTTCATTGATGTTTAACTTTTTTATGTGATGTGTTTTATTTTAGCGTAGGTAAAAATAATTAAATAAAAGTGAAATTTATAAATTGTAATGAAAATTCTGTTAATGAAATTAGTTGGTTGTAAAGTAATATTTTGGAAAAGCTGTAATGAATGATAAATAGTAAAACGCAGTAAGTAAAATAGTAAAGTATGGTAAAGTAAAATAAAATAGTCAGAGGGGATTTAATTCATGAAAGTTGAAAATTTTGTTTTATTCCATCAAGAGTGTTTGCATGAAAAAAAAAAATAAAGGAAAATATGATTAACTTAAATATCGATGATAAAAAATAATTATTAGAGTTAATTAAATGAAATGCGATAAATTAAATGAAACTCATGAAAAGCATATGTAGTGATAAAATATAACTTGAGTGGGAAATTTGGTTACAGTAAAAAAAAATTATTTAAGAAGATAATTTTTAAAATTCATGAAAATATTTGATAGTGATAAGTGTTAATTAATACGAAGAGTAAATTGATTGTAGATTTTGGAAAATTAAATGGATAAATGTATAAAAATAATAACGTATGTGATAATGTAAAATAATAATAATGAAAAAGAATCAAAGACGATTAAATGAATCTAAATCGTAAATGAGTTGTTATTTTAGTAAACTCAAACTAGAGTGAAAAGCATTTTAGTAGGAACATGTTAATATCTCTTGTGCTAAGAAAAATAAATAACTTTTAAGCATAATTTTGTAACTGGAATAAATGTATGATAAAATGATTAAGTTAAGTATTAATGAAAAAGTAATTATTAGAGTTAATTAAATGAAAAAGTAATTATTAGAGTTAATTAAATGGTACGTGATAAATTCAATGAAACTCTTGAAACGTATATGCAGTGTTGGAATGTAACTTGAGTGCGAAATTTGCTTACTGGAAAAAAATTAATTAAGTTGATTTTTTTTAAATCTGAGAAAATTTGTTAATGATAAGTGTTAATTACTACTACGAG